>NC_087208.1:1204445-1216945 GCF_015104395.2 Macrobrachium nipponense | reverse complement strand
AGAATCATCATTTAACTTCCCTAGAGACAGTGGTCCGAGTGACAAGCCTTGGGAATGCTGACATGTCTTTTTGGGGTGGCTGTTATCAAAGTTGCTGTCTTAGTAGACCAACGCCTCATCCTGTTGCTATGAGCACTTGATACAGAGGTGACCTTATGAAAGTGGATACAAGCAGTTCTTGGGTGTGGACAAGTGGACAATGTGTGTGAGTTCGTGCGTACGTGCGAGCCCTTTTCCTACATAATGAGATGTAGTATTACCATGATGGATGGATCTGTGCAAGAGAGGCGAGAAGCCAAGATGGCTTCTGCTAAAGTGTTTTTAGTGAAGTGATAGTGCATACTGTGTTGAATGGGTAAGCATATTTACTTTTGGCCAAAAGATATGGCTGGATTGTATTTGAATATTTATTTCAGAGATGTTTTATTTCATATGATCTTTGATTATAATCTTATGCTTATCGGGGTGTTCTCCTGTCTTCTAAGAGGCGATTCTGGACAAGGGGAATTGGTTCTGGAGAAAGGGAATTGATCTGGAGAAGGGGAATTGATCTGGACAAGGGGGAATTGATCTGGAAAAAGGGGAAACTGACTTAAATAATGTGTCATGGTGTTACTATAGAGACAGTTGTGACCTTTCCAGTTTTATGACTAAGATAATATTGGATTATTGGAGTAGGAATATGGAGTGGGGCTGTCTGAGTTCAATCATTCATTTAATCTTTCTGTTAAGAACCTGAATTTATTTAGCTAATACTTTGCTTTTAAATAAATGTGTATTTTTGTAATTCACGACTCTGATTTAATAGCCTAAGGTAATGGAGGGGGGAGGTGTGCTGAGAGAGAGAGAGAGAGAGAGAGAGAGAGAGAGAGAGTGAGAGAGAGAGAGAGAGTTGTTGGGAATCAAGAGAGAGAGAGAGAGAGAGAGAGTGAGAGAGAGAGAGGGAGTTGTTGGGAATCGAGAGAGAGAGAGAGAATGTATTACCAGATGCCTTTGGACGCTCTGGTCCATCGCTACCTTTTAAAATATGAGAACAAGATTTTATAATCATGTTATTATATGTATAATAAATTTGTTTTGTCTAAATGAGTATCATTTGGTACTAAAAACTTGTTTAAGAGTTTGGTGGCAGCCAGGAATGATGACCAATGCAATATGAGGTCGGCGACGCCTCGGAAATCACATGCTTGGGACATGCAGCACCCATGTGCTAGGCGCCCAAAAGGGCGTGGGGCATGTCTGCATGTGTGTTTGTAGCATATGATATATGGGCTTGATGATAGGTAATGAGAATAAGAGAGGATACTCTTTGATTACTTGTGACAGTATGCAGAACACACCTGGAAGAGGTTTGAGAAGGTCCATCAAATAAGGTAACGTAAGACAGGACTTTGAAAGAGTTAACCTTTGAAGTGATAACAAATTCGTGGGGGAAAGAGAAGTGTGGTGCGTACACATTCATTTTGAGTAACTTTCATTTGTAAAGTGGTGTAATAATTATAGTCTCTTTATTTCAGATGGGTTCAATGTCACCATATAGGAAAATGGATTCTCTAAGACTTATTTGACTTATTAAAAATGGTGTGGTTAGTTGGACATAGAGAGATTACAGAGGAAACTTACTTAAACCTGATCTGGGAGAGGAAAATGACAGTTTTATGGTTTTTTGAGTCAGAATTAATTCATTTAATTCCACTTTAATTCATTCATTTTTTTCCTTCTTAATGTTAGCTAATTTGGAAAAAAAAAGTATATTTTTGTATCTACGAGGGTTTATTATCCTAGTCTTGCATTTCAGCTAACGCCCAGAGAGTTTCAGCCACAGATCGAGGGTAGGCAGTTGCCTGATAGCACTATGTTTCATTTTGTCTAAACGAGTATCATTTGGTCCTAAAAACTCGTTTAAGAGTTTGGTGGCAGCATCAAAAGGTTTCATAGGCTATAGGTAGCGCTTCCGAAGAGACTTTAGATAGATAAGGCATATTTTTGGGGGAGTGTTTGTAATTATGTGTGGGGTCACTGGCTCTTTTGCTGATTTAAGGAGATTTAGATGGAAGGGGTAAGGTACCTAGCGCAGCGCGCCGCAAAGAGTCTTTCTAGCCGTAGTTTAGTGTAAGGACGTGAAGCATATTCATAGCATATTAAAGTGTGGTTGTAACGTAGTGGGAATGGATTATGCACGGTTGCAATGGGTAAACAGGTTCTGGCTCCGGTTTTATGAAGACGTGAGTGAATAATTTTATATTTCCTTCCTTTTTTTTTCTCTCTCATTTTATTGGTGTTGATTTACTCAGAAGTGTGTTTTATTTTGATGTCCCTCGAGATTCATTGGGCTTTAGTGGTTTTGTAGTAAAAAATACGGGGAAAAAGTGGAATTGGGGTTACATATCATGCGAGAGAGAGAGAGAGAGAGAGGGCGAGAGAGAGAGAGGCAGGCGTGTGAACAGATGCTGAGTTAAGTAGTTTTCTCTCTAACTTTTTTTTGTCTTCTCCCTGTTTTTTTTTTTTTGTTCCTGGCGTGGCCTTGTATTTCATATAACAGTTGTTCATATGGCTGTTTGTTGGGCGTGGTGCATGTTTCTTTTATCTTTTATTGGTGGATGATTATTATTAATTTTCTTGGGTTGGGATTTGTGCGTGCATAAATATATAAATGTTACTGAGGTCGGGGAAGATCGTGAGGTGTAAGGGTTTTCATAAAAAAAGCAAAATGGCTGACACAAGTGGTAAGCAGACTCTGGTTCACCGGATTACAAATGTTAATGCGTGTGTGAGCCCATTTCGTGGGGTTGTAGACGGGGTTCTTTCACAACCGGTACAAATTTTTATTGAAGGGGTGAATAACTATTTAAACGCCAAGGGGATTACAGATGATATAGAGGCGTGCACAGAGGCGAAAGCTTTGTTAGATTTCAATAAAGGTGATCTTTCCTACTGTTGTCGGAGCTTTCAATATGCAAAATGCCAGTCATGGACCGATTTACAGGCATTTTTAAGAGCAGCTTATGGCTCAAAGGAACACGGTGATATGGTGAGAGATTTAAGAGGGCTTTATATAATCCGGAAAGGCACAACTAGCCTTATTGAACATAGCTCAAAGCTTTTTGACTCAGCAGGAGAATGGATACAGAAATTGAAAACCTCTAAATGGGGTTAATGGGCGTAATGTCTCACTCGGCAATTTACATAAACTGATCCATTTTGTGATGCTATTACACGACGTACCAGACGCAGTAGTGGACAGTTTTGATGAAAAAATTGAACCTACATTAGAAGAAGAATTAATTTATGCCCAAATTCAGAAACATATGTCCAAACGTCCCACTGTAGATAGTACATTTTTTTAACAGGACCAGTCCGAGAAATACGTTGCAAAGTGACACAGAATTTCCTTCTCCCCATCTGTGTGCAAAAGTGGAATATAATAAAGGATCAGTCGATAAAAGGCAACAGCAGTTGCGTCACTACAATTGTAATAAACCAGGGCACACAAAGAAAGTATGTAGAGTCAAATATTGTGGAATGTGTAAGAGTGTGGATCACTATTGGCAATCTTGTCCATTTCAGATACGGAAAGATGCAAGACCTACACCACTAAGTTCTGGGAGTTATAATATGAGGAATTCCCAGGCGGGTCACTTAAGAGAGCAAAGGGATCAGCGAAATTTTTGGAATGCTGATCAACGAAAAGGGTAAAGATGATTTGCATGTGCCATTGTGGTCTCGTGGGGGACACCCCAGAGCCCAGGCCTATAGTTTATGGAACAGTGGAGGATGTTGATATCCCGGTCTTCATAGATACCGGTGCTAGTATCAACCTAATGGATCATAATTTGTATCAGTCCATGTTCTCCCATTACCCTTTGAAACCATCAATGGAGACGGTGTGTGATGTGCAAGCCCATAGATTAAACACCCTGGGTTGTGTTAGAATACGGTTTACTCTGGGTGATAGAATGTTAATAGAACCATTTTTGGTTATAAAAGGGGTTGCGTTGGGCAACAAACTTTTGCTGGGCCATCCTGCATGTAGGAGACACAAGATTTCGGTCCATGTAGGTGTTAGTGGTATAACAGTTGGAGTACCTGGTATTTTTATCCCTTAGGAGGATGTAATTGAAACTGAGTATATGGAGATTATTGAAAAAGGGGGTGCGTTTGGCGGTGCTAATGGTGATGATACAGGGGATATGGGGAGTGGTGATACCAAAACCCACACTGATGATACGGGGAATAACTGTGGTGATGTTAAACGGGATATTGGAGGCCACGGTGGTAATAATTTTTGTGGATGTGACAATGGCATTAAGGGTGGTGATACTGATACTAATATTGATGCTATTACTGATACTAACAATGGGGTGGATGCAATGAGAACCACGGGTGGTGATATTTATGGGATCGTAGAACGGGGAGGTACTAACCACAAATATAAATGTGTTTTATCAGAGAATGTTGTTTTAATGCCAGGTTCAAAGACTATGGTAAAAGTCAAGTTGAGGGAAGTGAAAAAACCTGCTGATGTATGCATAATTGAGTGTAGCGAAGAAACTAAGAGGGGTTATTAGCACCACATCAGTGAACAATGTATCAAACACTGGTGTTACATGGATAGAATTACTGAACTGTAATGATACAGTTAGGAAATACCAGAAGAATGCATATGTGGTAGATCTCCAAGACTGGAGTAATGACAGTGGTTCAGTGGCTATTGTGGAGGGAAAATCTGAGTTTTCAGAGGCAGAAATGCAATCAAGGAAGCGAATATTTAGAGAACATTTAGCTAATGCGGATTATAGTGAGCATATTGAAGCGGTAAGTGAGCTCTTGACAGAATTTGAGGATACAGTAGCTTTACAAGGTGATAAACTGGGATTGACTAATGTGTTAGAACATAAGGTTAACTTAGAGAAAGGCACAAAACCTATTTTTATTCCTGCATAGCACATACCTTTCAAAATCAGAGAAGAGGTAGAGAAAGAGGTCAATAAATGGGAAGAGGAAGGAATCATTAGACCTAGTGTGTCTCCATATAACTTTTCTCTGTTAGCAGTGCCTAAGAAGGACGGTTCTGTCCATGTATGCCTTGATTTTAGATGTTTAAATGAAAAAACAATCCCTGACCATTATCCAGTCGCATGCATTCCAGATCTTTTTGTAGAAATCGGGGGACATAATATTTATAGCTCAATTGATTTAGCACATGGCTTTCTGCAGGTCCCTCTTAGTGAGGGTAGTAAGGAATATACAGCCTTTTCAGTACCCAAGGGACACTGAATTTATGAGGATGCCGTTCGGTTTATCGGGCAGTCCGATGACATTTACCAGGTTGGTGAACACAGTTTTGCACGGGTTATTGGGTAAAAATGTTTTTGTATACATGGAGGACATATTGATCGCAACAGACTTGGTCGTGCAACACCTGGAAGTGCTTAAGGAAGTACTTAAGAGGCTTAGATTAGCAGGGTTGAAAATTAAGCCAGCTAAGTGTTCATTCTTGAAAAAGCAAATGACATATTTAGGCCATGTCATATCCAAGGAAGGGGTTAGAGTAAACGACGATAAAGTAAAAAAATAGCGGATTTTTGCACCCCGAGATCAAAGAAAGAAACTAAGTCATTCCTAGGCATTGCCGGTTTCTTCCGTAGGTTTGTGAAAGGGGTTTCAAACATAGCAGCTCCTCTAACAGATATATTGCGGGAAGACATTCAATTTCAATGGGAAAAATCCCAGAATGATAGTTTTCAGAAACTTAAGGACACGTTAATGAATCCCCCAGTTCTGATATTTCCAGATTTCAGCAAACCATTCACATTAGTGACTGATGCCAGTCAGGAGGGTATAGATGCTTGCCTTATGCAAAAGTTTGATGGGAAATTCAATCCCATAGCCTTTTATAGCAGGAAGTCTAGGACAAAGGTCAGCAATGAGAGATTAATGGTTACCCTAGATAAAGAAGCCTTTGCAATGGACGATATGTCGTCGGTGGATCATCTCAGGATATGTTCTGGGACAAATCAGGAGTCTACAATCTTTTATTAGGCGGGTGTGAGACGCCCTTGCATGGAAGTCACGGGATATTTCAAGTTGACAACAAGGTGGCGGTTACGATTCCTTCATCGGAAGACGTCGAATCTACAGTTCAGCAGTAGGGGTGTTGGATACACCTACAGGGGTCGTAGACGCTGAATAATGGTGCATGCTGAGTTGTTTTGAGATGGTTCACTTGCTCAGCCGGTGTCTACAATTACTCGACGGAGGTGTTCATGAAACACTTGCACGGAAACCATGAGGCAGTTCAAGTTCCGCCTACACTGGAGATGGTTATGGTCCCACCATTGGAGGGTAATGACAAGGCTGAATTCTTCTTCGACGAACGCTACACGATTCCAGTGATTTAGGTTATAGTATCCATAGTGATAGTCGAAATATGTGTTATAGGGGCTATCTTGCAAACATGAACTAGTATATACCAGTTGCTGATGTGGTGTGCAACGGGAGTGCACAAAAGACATAGGTGGCTGAGCCATCTTAAAAAGGGTGTAGTAATGAATTGTTAATCTCAGCTTTTTCCGGTTAGAGACAGGGCACTTAGTGACAAGCTCTATGTTCCTTGAAGAATGCTGAAATGAAAAACAGCCAGGAATGATGTCAAATGCAATATGAGGTCGGCGACGCCTCAGAAATCACATGCTTGGGACATGCGGCACCCATGGTTGCTAGGCACCCCATAGGGCGTGTCTGCATGTGTGTTTGTAGCATATGATATATGGGCTTGATGATAGGTAATGAAAAAAAAGAGAGGACACACTTTGATTACTTGTGACAGTGTGCAGAACACACCTGGAAGAGGTTTGAGAAGGCCCATCGAATAAGGTAATGTAAGACAGGACTTTGAAAAAGTTAACCTTAGAAGTGATAACAAATTCGTAGGGGAAAGAGAAGTGTGGTGTGTACACATTCATTTTGATTAACTTTCACGTGTGAAGTGGTGTAATTCTTATGGTCTCTTTATTTCAGATAGGTTCAATGTCACCATATAGGAAAATGGATTCTCTAAGACTTATCTGACTTATTAAAAATGGTGTGGTTAGTCGGACATAGAGAGATTGCAGAGGAAACTTACTTAAACCTGATCTGGGAGAGGAAAATGACAGTTTTACAGTTTTTTGGGTCAGAATTAATTCATTTAATTCCACTTTAATCAATTTGTTTTGTTCCATTTTAAAGTTAGTTAATTTGGGAAATAAAAGTATGATTTTGTATCTACGAGGGTTTATTAGCCTAGTCTTGCATTTCAGCTAACGCCCAGAGAGTTTCAGCCACAGATCGAGGGTAGGCAGTTGCCTGATAGCAGTGTGTTTCATTTTTTCTAAACGAGTATCATTTGGTCCTAAAAAGTCGTTTAAGATATATATATACATATATATATATATATATATATATTATATATATATATAGTATATATATATATATATATATATATATAGATATATAGATAGAGATAGATAGATAGATAGAATAAGATAGGTGGATAGATAATAGGAATAGAGACAGGTAAATAATAAGTAGAGCAAAATAGACATACATGCATATATATATATAGTATATATATATATATATATATATATATATATATATTATATATAGATAGATAGATAGATATAAGATAGATAGATAGATAGATAGATAGATAGATAGACAGGTAAATAGATAAGTAGACAAATAGACATACAATACATTTATGAATGCAATAACCACGAGAGACTTTCTTTCCACTGAAAATACGGCAAAGAAAAGTCGAGGAAGTCAAAGGTTGAAATTGAACATCTTTATCTCAGTCGCCAGAAAAATTCTCCCGAAACGGAATCGAAAAAGCAAATTGAAACTAACGAGCTTTTCATGGCCCCTCTCTCTCTCTCTCTCTCTCTCTCTCCTCTCTCTCTCATTCTCTCTCTCTCTCTCTTCTCAGCGACCATGTGATATGTATTTGGACTTGAAGATTTATGCATAGCCTCATGCAAGGAAGCCACAACTGATTAAAATTATTCAGTTAAAAGTTTATAATGAAACGTCAGGTATTCGTGTTTCCATGGATAAAACTTTTGATTTGTCGACTCTCTCTCTCTTTCTCTCTCTCTCTCTCTCTCTCTCTCTCTCTCTATCTTGTATCTACTATATATATATATATTATATATATATATATAATATATATATATAATATATATATATAAATAACACATATAACATACATACATACATACATACACATACATAAGCATTGAGCAAATGTATGCTTCAGTGGATTATGTACCATTTTAATGCCCACTGTTACGTTATGGAAGGATATACCAAATTTAAGTTTAAGACTAAAAATTAGTTTAGGAATAATTAGGTGTAAGGGGATGCCATAATAATATAGCGAATTTTCAGAGATTTAAACCCAAAGAAAACCACAGTTTTCTTTCAAAAGCGGAAGCAGAGAAGAGACTCTTTAAAGGGGGCAGGCCACCCTTCCCTGCATTCCCAAAAGAGATCCCAGCTGCCTGGAATTACCACCAGCTGCACAGGGGCTTCCCATCTGGGAGGCACAAATGGCCCGATTTGGTTGTCTGTGCTCCTCTCCTGTGACAATCACCCTCATAATGTCACACATTTGCGAAATTTATGTTAGATTTCGTTTTGCTAATACTTTAACGTCCAGCGCGACCATTTCGTACTTTTTTTCTCGTGAGGATTATTGGTTAACGCTACATTGATCTTTGCTGTGACTCGGTCCTTTAGCTTTCTACTACATTCATTTGGGTGCTCTTTTCCTAAGCACCAGTTATATGTGTGGTGATTACCACAAGAATATTGCTAGTAATTTCCATAGTGTTTTCTTCAGTTTTGAAATGAGTTTTGTGTTCTCATCCTTGAGGTACTGGGAATTTCGACTTTCCAGAGATTGTTGGGCGACGAAGCTTGGCAGGGACCTTCATCTTGTGCATGTCTCTGCTGTCAGCAATATCTCTGGCATAGTTGGGTTCATCGTGAGTGTCAATATCAATGAAGATATTACACTGAAAAGGGCAATACACGGTCTCTCCATAGAAATCAGGTTCTCTCATTTCAGGTTTCTTTAATAAATTTATAAAACTCGTTCCCCACTTCATATCATACTCTTTCCTTTAATAATTTTTCATATCAGTAATGAAAATGCTTTTTGAAAAACTGATACCCTTATGAAAGAAGCTTTTAGAAACTCAGATAATCTGCAAAACTTTCTGATATCAAACCTTTGATAACCTCAAGATATAGGGAACTCATTTTTACAAGTTGATAAATCAATTCCTGAAGGAAAGTATCTTATACTTTATTCTCCTTACTTTCCCTGCGAAAGTTGAAAACACTTCAGGGTCACGTAATGAAGCCATACTAAGTCGAAATTGCTCCTCAGTCGTATGAATAAAACTTTGATACATGCCCCCTTTTGACTTCGGAGAGAATTATAAGCATCCTACGCACCATTTCATCTACGGAGAACCCATCCACATAAACAAGGCTCACAGTCTCAGTGACTTGACTCTGCACCTGATTACACTTACAGGTGAAAGAGAAATGGGTCGGGAGGGAATTTATAGAGGTTCCTTTACGATGTATTCTATGCATCTCCGTACATAAGTCTCCCCCGAGACGTCTGGCTTAGTCCTCGATATTTCGTTGCCAACCTCGTGTGAATGCGCTGTTTTAGATACGAGATCGACGAAAGTTAGTATCCTTGATAAAGGAAACCTTTACGTGTACAACTTAATGATTTAAATTGATGACCAAAAATGATTGTCAAGTAGGTATCTCTTCGACCTTAGAACGTAAAAGGATTTGAAATGATTTAGCTTGAGTCTCATCTTCCTGAAAACTTTCCGTGTAATGGAGACAATATGTTACGAAGGCCCAAACTAAGTTGATTTTCACTGAAAGCAAACTGCAGCTCCTGTTGTTTATGGGGTAAACGCCAGCGTCACACTTCGTAAATTACGACCATTGATTTAATGAAATTTACGGGGCCCAATTTACAGAAAATATGTGATCTGAAAACTCTCGTCGCGAGCGAATTCAGTGAAGAATGGTCATTGGACACGCACACCTACACACAGAGTGTTATGGCGCTTAAACAGATTTTAGATAACGTTCTTGCTTTCATTACCTATTTTATCAATCTACCCACTGCTTTAATTTAAGTAGGTATTATTATCATTATTATCAATATCAGTTTCATTATTTAAGAGACGAGTGGTTTTCGCGCTCAGCTACCAATCCGGTGGTCCGAAGGTTGATTCTCGGCGCTGCCAACGTGGAATCAGAGGAATGTATTGCTGGTGATAGAAATTCATTTCTCGATATAATGTGGTTCGGATCCCACAATAAGCTGTGGGTCCCGTTGCTAGGTGACCATTTGGTTCCTAGCCACGTAAAAATATCTAATCGTTCGGGCCAGTGGTCTGGTAAAACTAAGATATACATAAACTCGACAAGAGTAAAAATATTCAGTTAACGAGTCAAAGAAATGTACAAGAAAAATTATGTTTAAAATTCATAAGTTACCTATCTAAAAGGTCTCCTGTAATGTTATAACAATAACGAATATAATGCGCAGATCATATATGAATTTATGGGCATTTAAATCATTACTGAGTAAATATAACTGTACGAGGAATTATGAGGGATGGTGGAAATGAAAGAAGCGTCAAGTAGTACAGAAATTACTTTGATTGCACCTTTCGGGTCCACAGGAAAATAACAATATACCTTGATGATGTATTCAGACAGAAGTCATTGTTCTAAGACTTGTAGTCCGCAGAACGTCTCTCTCTCTCTCTCTCTCTCTCTCTCTCTCTCTCTCCCCTCTTGGTGGTTAAGGACCTCGCCTTTCAAGCGAGTAGATCTATGTTCGGTTAAGAACAAAACGAGTAAAGGAACTGTTTGTACATCAAAGATACTGGATCCACCTGACTTAAGTCATAAATTATGTATCTGGTTATTAGTCGACTTCTGTGGGTCGGATCTAAGGTGGAGAGGGATAGAGAGAGTCGAAAGAGGAAAAAAGGAATAAATGACCAGATAAGAGGGATCAGCGCAACATCGATATTTGTAACCTTATGTTACACAGGATTAATAGAGTACTCTATTAATCCTGATGTTACCAGGGGAAGCCGGAGGCCATTGATGAGGTTATTCTCGCCTTAGTGGGTGAAAATATTCACTTGCTACCCACATTCGAGCTTCTGACTAGTTTAAGTCTCTACAGATAAAGTCACACACAGCACGCACACACACATACACACACACACACACGAGCAGAACTATGGTATCCCCATCGAGAAGAATCAAGTTCGAATCCTGGCGAGGCAGAGTGATTGAAAAGCATTTTGCTAAACCATTTGTTTCTTTCTTGACCGTGACCTATGCATTATGTTAAACGCCTGTTCGGTAATCAAACTACAGTGTTCACAGTTGGGTGGACTACGGCTTGGGGCCAGCAACCTTATCCTTAAGGATTTGCTGCAAACCAGATCGATATCACTATACTCTGTTTTTTTCCATTTGTCCATCCGTCTGTGGTGTTTGCGCATGGTAACACTGCATCCCGGGCTTTAAATTATATCTTATTTCGAATATTAACGGTGTAATTCGCAAACAGTAAATTATTTACACACTTTTCAGTTGCAAATGTACACCCAGATCTTTTTATTTTACCTAAAACTTAGACAATAGCGTAAACTATTAAGACCGGGACGCAGTGTTACCATGCGCAAACACCACCGCGGATGGACAGATGGAAAAAAACAGAGTATAGGTGTTGGCTGCTATCCAAGGGAAAGGTCACTCTTGAGTTTTTTCTGAAAGAAAACTATTGTGGCCAGCTTTTTTCTCTACATTTGCACTTTTTTTCTGTTCAACCTTCTTCTGCCCGCCCTCAGATCTTAAACACTACTGAGGCTAGAGGGCTGCAAACTGGTGTGTTGATCATCCACCCTCTAATCATAAAAATATACCAAAGGGTGCAGCCCTTTAGCCTAGGTAGTTTTTCTTAGTTTTTTATTTTTAAAGTTAAAGTTAGCCCAAAAGTGTGCGTATGGCAACAATATAAGCCAGGCCACCATCGGGCCGATGGTTAAAATTTCATGGGCCACGGCTCATACAGCATTAGTATACCGAAGACCACCGAAAGACAGCTCCTAAGAAACTTCGATGCATTTTTTTACTTGCATATTATTATTATTATTATTATTATTATTATTATTATTATTATTATTATTATTATTATTATCATGATATGACATATTTTCACATACCAAACCAATCAGTGATTGAGCAAGGAATTTGTTCTCAATAGAATTCTAATACAGATGAGATTTGAGTTTATATGTAGTACGCGCAGTTGAAGGCGAAGGAAAGATATAATATAAAGGAAATAAAAAGAATGTCCTAGGGCAACAGAATGAAGAACAGAATGTATT
>NC_087208.1:1146229-1203945 GCF_015104395.2 Macrobrachium nipponense | reverse complement strand
AACAGAATGTATTAAAAAGAGATTATAGATAAATAAAAGGCGAGGAAAGCGACAGGGAAACTATTGTATCATGTGGGTAAGAAAACAGAAAGAGAAAAACACTCGTCTCTCACCATGAGGTGTTTTCATAAGACTTTGGTCTTTGTTCCCTTCTCTTGAGCAGACAAAAGCGATTCCAAATCCAACGGACGTTTTGTTTTTCCAGGTTCCTTTTCCTTCGCTTTCGGGATGAATTTTACTTACAAGTGTTTCTTCCCTTCCGGGCTTCATGTTTAAAAGGTGGAAGCTCATGGCTTATTTTTTTTCCGTGTATTGAAGACCTTCCTTATTGCAAACTTATTTTTTGTTGCCAAAGGCACTTCGCCCCTGTGTACATCGTTTACTTGAACGATGACTGCATTTCATCCGTCTGAAGAGTATTTTTTTGCCTTCTGATGACTGTCTCGGTTATCTCTAATAACTGCCTTCCTTCAGTCTAATTACTGACGTCCTTGTGTCTAATGACCACCTTCCTTCCGTCTTCTGATTTTCTCCGTTCCATCTGATGATTGTGGACGTCTTCCATCTATTTGGCAACTGCCTTCATTTGTGTCTAAGGACTACTGTCTTCAGGAAGGAAGAAGATATTTGCCCTTTCGATGATCATGAAAATAATACACAAGAAATCAGAAACTTATTAATTGTTATTTTCCATCATAAAACAGACATTTGAGATAACTTTTATTATGAAGTTTAAATCAATTCATTACGTCAAGCTAATTAGGGCCGTTAGGGAAAGTGATTCATCATTTTCTTGATGAGCTACGAATTTTCATTAATGGCCCACATAAGGGTTTCGATCAGTCTTGCGTCTTTGTTCTTGTATTCACAATTTCAGTATTTGATTGAAAATATATGTGTATATATGTGTGTGTGGTACAATTATACATATATACACACCTCACAGAGTGAGGAACCGTGGTGCGATCCCAGATCGATCCAGATTGCTTTAGGCACGATCTGTCAGTCGTTGGATCCATACAGTGAATTGTATTATGTCAGTTATTCAGTTGGGAAGAATGGCAAACTGGGAGGTGAAATCATTTGGCAAGTGAAGATCAATAAACGCTGAATTGTTTTACTGTTACTGTAAGGAGGGGGGTGGTGGGGGTGGGGTGTTTGGCTTCGAATTGTCATGGCTGTCAGAGTTTCTTCATTTGGGTTCAATGCTTTGTATTGACAAGAGAACCCCAAATGTGTGAGGGAATCGAGAAGTTTAGATCTCATTTCGGGTAAAAGAAAAGCCAAAAAGAAATTATAGATACAGAAGGTTCCCTTTCCTTGTAAAAATTCCCTTTCCTTGTAAGAAAAAAGCCAGTTCTTCGATTAAATTATTTTCCGATTCCGTGGCAGGAATCGATAGATATGAAACGGATCTTGAATGGAAAATCTGCGACCACAAAAATAAACCGGGAAGTTTTAATCAAACCTTTTAATCCCCAAAGTCATTATTGTGTGATGACGCATTGAAAGGAAGGATTCAGAGATGGAATACTAATGGCTCTGGTTCATCGCTTCTTTCAACCCTCGCTGTGCTCATGCCGTCTCTTGGTTTGCTTTTCTCTGATCTAATTTGCTCTTTTTCTCCGTCAAGAAAACAGGAATTATCATTTTATGTTCTTCGAATTTCCTTCCATTGTTTCATCTCCTTCCACACTTATTTTCATTCAACTTTACGTCTCAGTTTCTGTGAAAGGCTCGAAAAGGAAAATTGTTTCCATGAAATTATGCCTCATTTGGCAAAATCCTAAGTGCTGACCTCCCTTCCAAGCTCAGTGAGGTCGATTCCTTTTTGGAATGGAAAGGAGATTCTCCTCATTCATTTCCCAATGGATTTCAAGCACTTTAGAGGAAAGCGTACCCAGTAATATGTTCGAATAGAGAACCTGAAAGGTTATCAGGACCTTTACATGTAACTGAGTTTTTAATAGATTATTTTATAGTCATTTCGTTAAAAAGAATTTGTTCCCTCATAATTCGCACTTCATTTACATCTGGACTGATTAGACACGAACTCGATCGTTGATAATGAAAAGACAATTGATAATTTAAAAAATATTGGAGATTCAATTAAAATAAAACTCTGCCCTTTCTCTTCACAGCATCAGTTAACCAGAATTTTATTGCGTTGCTTTCTCTCTCTCTCTCTCTCTCTCTCTCTCTCTCTCTCTCTCTATCATAATTGTATGTTTATGGTGGACAACTCCACCGCGATAATTTCTGTGCCAAGGGAGAAGGGGAGCGAGACATCCCTTTCCCTTTTTCCTTTCCATATTTCCCTTCCATATTTCTCTTCCATATTTGGAGGGGGAACATTCGACCATTTCTGAACGCCTCCATATTTATCGGGTGTCTCCCTCCTGCTTCCCTGTGGCCCATTTGTTGACCCTTTTCGCTTCATGCTGGAATGGCCAGACATAATGACGCCGTTACTGACAGCTCCACTTTTCGGATGTTTATTCGCACATCAGTTTCGCCTCACTTCTGAAAGAACCTCCTCCCTGAACAACTTAATGGGCTTCTTCTAGCATTTGCATGAGTTAGCAAATGAGAGTCAGCTGGTTGTGTTAGGACGCAGAAGTAGTGCAGTGAGCAAGGACGGCAGCGCCTCCTGGAACAACCTCTTCTGAGTTGTGGAACCCAGTCGGCTTCAATGATATTATGCTACATGTTCTTTTGTTGCTCTCCATCTCCTACAAACCCTTACTCATCTTCATTCTTCCTTCTCATACCTCTTGTCCAACTGTATGTATGTATACTAAATATATATATATATATATATATATATATATATATATATATATAATATACATACATATATGTAATGTAGTATTAAACCTCTAACAGCCTCTTTGTTTTTGTCTTTCAGTCTTATGAATGATGTTGCTAGACCATGTCCTTCCATCTGAGGTTGTAACCCAGCATATCAACCAAATACCAGGTCAAGCCAACCGCAGTGGAGTATATATATATATATATATATATATATATATAATATATATATATATATATATATATGTGTGTGTGTGTGTGTGTGTATGTATGTATGTATGTATGTATATACATATGTATAACTGATTACGAAGATATGGAACGTGATGAATGTATAAATAAAGGCAAATACCAGGAAGAGAAACTGTAACAACGGAGTGTTTGCGAAGCTTTTCGACACATCGGTCCTCTGCTCTGCTATAGTAGATCCACATCACCCGTGCATCTGATATTTAGACCAGTCCCATACGACGCTCCTGATTGGCTGTTGATAAGCCAATCACTGGGCTGGAAACTCTCAGTCTCTCTCGAGAGTTCACATAGGCAGGATGTATGTTCCACCTCTCCTGAGGGATACTTTTGAAAGACCTATCCCTCGGGAGAGGTGGAGCATATATACATCTGCCTATGTGAACTCTCTCGAGAGACTGAGAGTTTCCAGCCCTGTGATTGGCTTATCAACAGCCAATCAGGAGCGTCGTAAGAGACTGGCCTAGACATCAGATACAAGGTTGATGTGAATCTACTATAGTAAAGGACGGATGTGTCGAATGGCCTAGCAACCATTGTTGTTTCACTATCTCCTTCATGATATTTTCAGATTTTTCAGCAAGTCTTTCAACAGAAGGGTGACAGGTACTTTTATAATACCAGGAGACGATGACAGCCATTTAAAGCTGGGTGGACTGGCGGGTGGTAGGTCGGGCGCGAACCACTGACATAGGTCTGTGAGCCCAACCATGCTATGTCTCTCTATCTATCTATGTATCTCATTGTATGTATATATATATATATATATATATATATATATATATATATATAATATATATAATATACGTATATGTATATATATGTATATATATATATATAGATATATATACATATATATATATATATATATATATATATATATATATATATATATATATATATGTTTGAGAAGGAAAGTATGGTGCAAAATATTCATATTGGGATTAACGCAAAAAAGCGATAGATAAACGGCCCCTTCCAAATTATTAACCATTCACGCCGAAATAGAAACAAAAAGTCGTCAAATAAAGTTAGGTCCCCACCGAAGTAAAGAAAAAGTATATGAAATAATGGTATGCCCCCTAGATGAAGTCGAAAGGATAAAAATAAAAAAAATCATGTAAACAAATAAAGAATTATATAGCTGGAGTGGAGAATTGCAGCTCTATGAAACCCAACCCAAAAGGGAGAAGGGGAGAATGTTCAGTTATTTCCCAAGTAAATGATCAGAAAAGTCAGGCTACCACCAACTCAACGCTTCGACTATTTCGGTAAAATGTCGAAACAATTTCTTTGTTTGAGAAATGATAGTTCTCTCATTTTAGGTGGTGTTTAAAATATCCCTTTTTTCATGGTTGTCGGTTATTTGTTTGCTTTTTCACGTCTCTCATCCCATCGCAAGAGATTGAGTGGACCTAACCAGTAAGTAATAATAATGATGAAATCATTTATTTATAGCCATCAGACAAACAAGCAGAATTGTAATAATGGGAAAAATGCAATTGTGAAAAATATACGAATGTTTTGTTTTTTCTGGAAAGGAAATTAATTGAAATTGAAAGCAAGCACGAAAGCGACATAAGAAACTTCCTCGCCTGGTTTACATTTCCACGAACAAAATAGCAGCCAAAGTCACATTTCCCCGAGGAAGTTGGTTCTTAAGTTCTCCAGGGAAGGATATAGGGACCTTTCCCTCGGGTGTTCAGTTCTAGGATCCTGGAAACGCCTTCACCCTCTCTATGGGTTCCTTGCAAAAGTCTCCCTTGCTCTCTCGTCTCGCTTTGGGTTTAAAGCCAACTTCTTTTTAATCCCCTATTGTTTTTCTTCCTCATTTATAAGTTTTCTTAAAGATGGCTGAGCTTAAGAGAAAAACACATTTGCAGATGTAGCAACACTCGGCTCACGTTTTCAGGTTAATGAGTCTTCTCGCCCACCGCCTAACAGCCCATCCAGCTAGCAATGAGTTCTAGCATCTGCCGCAGTCATTACGGGAGGTTGTGGGGAGAGCAGCCTCATTCCTACCCAAGGAAAAGGTGTCCTTGAAAAAAATCTTTTGTAAGGATATTTATCTTATTTAGTACTCTTCCATTGCCCACTTAATTATCAAAAAGAATAATATTGCCATTAAATCAGCATCAGCTCAACCAAAGCTATCATTTCATTTCAAGGAAAACTACTTTCCCTGACCTCCGCAACCAAATAATTGAAAAGGAAACAGCCCTGATCACCCAGGTGGGAAATCCAGAATATGAATCCGGCCGCCTCAGGCCACAATATCCCAAACGAACGCAACCACGGCCATTCCCTTCTGCGATACCAATTACATGCACTAGCTTCCACTCGGTAAAAGTCGACCAGATGAAGTTAATATTATGCAAATGAAGCATTGTTTTATTTTGGAACTGATTGAGCCTCCGAATTGTCAGCACAAATTAAGATGGCGTTTGCTGAAATTGGAGGTTGCAATGATATTTTGTAATCTGGATTGTGGTGCAGGGAACGAATGTTATATCAGAGGGCACTCAAGTCAAGGTAACCTTTTCCCGACATCAAGGAAAGAGGAGATAAGGTTTTATAGGTGTCAGGTCGTCTGCATCCACTCTTGCAGATGTCTTCTGCTTCGTACAGGATGTCAGATAAAAAAAATAAAAGCTGTTTTAGAACCACAAGGAATTGAAACAATACAGATAAAAGTAATGACTTTTTGTGTGTTACGGAATTGCTGAGACGCCAACAATCAATACAAGCATTTACCAGTTACATAAAAAAATCAATTGCGGCGACATGTAACCACAAGGGACCAGCAAGTAGCGATTTATAATACGAAAGTTTACTCTCAGTCGAATGGAAAGCAATGTTAAAGGCCAAGCGAGAAAGAAACAAATAAAGGTCATATCGCGCTAACATTTTCTGAAACAAATACTCACAACCAGATACTCTCAAATCCACATTCTGCCAAAGGATCATCTGAGTGGAGAACCCGCTGCAGAAATCCCCCGGTGTTTGGCTGTTGTCTGGAGGAGAAGGGCCAAGAGCTTCTCCTTCGGGTGATCAGGGCTAGAGGAATTGCTCGACCCTTCTTAAGGGATTCTTGTCAAAACTTATCTTTTCTCTCTCTCTCTCTCTCTCTCTCTGAGTGCGTCTGGGAACAAATTTACTCTTTCTCCTTTTAAAAAATCTAGGGTGTTTCTGTCTTCATAAATGCAGAATTTCCTCCGTATTAAGCCTTTTCATTTAAGGAAGAAGTTCATGGAAAAACAGTTGTCTTTTGTTGGCGTTTCCAGAGCCACACAAAAGACTTTCATTCGCCCCAGCACATTATCATCGTTTATGGGTTTCCATTATCATGGCGTAATCCGAACCCCAGTCGTAAATGAGTTTTCATAAATATATATTATATATATATATATATATATATATATAATATATATTATATGTATATATATATGTATATATATATATATATATATATATATATATATATATATATATATATATATATATATATATAAACATATATATGTCAGTTTAACAAGTATGTCGACATTACTCGTATACTAAGTGTGAAGAATCACGGTCCAAAAAACCCTGGTTATATATATATATATATATATATATATATATATATATATATATATATATATATATATATATATTCAATAGGCGGAGGTTTCTCTAAACCCAACTATACAATGAAGGCAGGGGAAGCACACCAACGGATCAAGGAACTCATATTTATTAGGTTGGAACGTTTCGAAGCCAACCAGCAGGCCTCATATTCAAGCTACAAAGTGACAATATCTAAACTTCAGTATTATAATACACAATGTAAGGTACAATAAAACAATCACAGTTATAAATACAAATAAGGACCAACCGTTGAGTGTGAAGACAGAGGAAGGACTAACAAAAAACGTAAACAGTTCACGAGAGGTAAAGAGGTGTAGACGTGGCATGGGTGTTCAGTGAGGGGACCAGTTTTTTAATAAACAATGATTCAATCATTGTTAAAATCTTATGATTGGAAACTCTGCCCAAAACCTTGAAGTCCTTGTACTGAATAGAATACCTACATTTATCGGTATGATCCCTTATGTTGGAAAATTCGGGATTCGAAAGCTTAATGCCAGTTCTATAGCTGACAGCTTTATGACTGTCGATTCGGACCTTAAGTAACCTATGTGTCGATCCAATATAGGTTCCTCGATTACATAGAGGACAAGTAAATCTGTAAATAACACATGAGGTCATCAGTGGATCCAAACGGTCTTTGGAGCTGAAAAGGCTACCGATCTTCAGTGGGTTTGTGGGTATAATTTTGATTTTCACGGCAGGGAGATGACCAAATATTAAAGCATGGAGTTCCTTATAAAAAGTTGTATCGTGAATAAAAGGAAGGCTGGCGTAGAAAGGTAACTTAGGAACGTGAGGAGTAGGATGACGTGGAACGAAAATATTATTTAAAAAATTGGAGACAATGCCCAAAAAACTACTGGGTAGGAAAGCAGTTGCTGTTAAATTATTTTTGCAAGAACGTGACTTCATAGTAAAACGCTTGCCAACTAGATGACAAAGCAAAGGCTCGGTGAAGCATGGTTAATAAGGCATTAATCTTAAAATCAAGAGAACAAAAACTATAAAAATTATTACCAAGACCTTTTTATAAGGAACTCCATGCTTTAATATCTGGTCATCTCCCTGCCGTGAAATCAAAATTATACCCACAAACCCACTGAAGATCGGTAGCCTTTTCAGCTCCATAGACCGTCTGGATCCACTGATGACCTCATGTGTTATTTACAGATTTACTTGTGAACCTATATTGGATCGACACATAGGTTACTTAAGGTCCGAATCGACAGTCATAAAGCTGTCAGCTATAGAACTGGCATTAAGCTTTCGAATCCCGAATTTTCCAACATACCCTTATGTTGGAAAATACCGATAAATGTAGGTACTCTATTCAGTACAAGGACTTAAGGTTTTGGGCAGAGTTTCCAATCATAAGATTTTAACAATGATTGAATCATTGTTTACTAAAATACTGGTCCCCTCACTGAACACCCATGCCACGTCTACACCTCTTTACCTCTCGTGAACTGTTTACGTTTTTTGTTAGTCCTTCCTCTGTCTTCACACTCAACGGTTGGTCCTTATTTGTATTTTTAACCGTGATTGTTTTATTGTACCTTACATTGTGTATTTTAATGTTGTAGCTTAATTTTATTGTAACTAATTAGATATTGTCACTTTGTAGCTTGAATATGAAGCCTGCTGGTTGGCTTTGAAACGTTCTAACCCAATAAATATGAGTTCCTTGATCCGTTGGTGTGCTTCCCCTGCCTTCATTGTAATACATAATATATATTATATATATATATATGTATATATATATATATAGTTTAGATATATATATATATATATATATATATATATATATATATATATATATATATATATATATATAACGCCGTTAACACCATACCCTTGAGTCGCAATATCCCAAACAAACTCAGCCACATTAATTCTACTCCGAGATACCAATTAAACGCGCTGGCTTCCACTCGGGTCATGATCGTCCGGACGAACTGAAATATAATTCAATTAAGCTTCGTTTCATTTGGGGGATTAACAGAACTTCCTGCTCGTCAGGGGTGATTAAAACACTGGACGTAGCAGAAATGAGATGTGATGATAATTTCGTGCAGTGTCTCGTCCTGTCGTGCCCAGACGAGAAGTTATCACAGGAAGATGGAGTCTTGGTAATCTATCTCTTTCCAACAACAAGATGAAGAACACATTCTAAAAGATCTTCCTAAGTTTAGCTCCCTTCCAACATAAAAAAAAATGTTCCATATCTTGCTATCATTTACTTAGATAATGGTAAGATCACTGAGGACGAATGGATTTTCCTTTGTTGCCAAAATTAAAGCGGCAATTGCTCCATTCGTTTCAGAGACAAAGCAGTATTTTCCCCAACAGGAATGAGACACAAGAAATAACGATCCCATGAAAATCGAGGACAAAAATAATAATTACCTCATTAAAAATCAAAGGCAAGAACTTGCAGTTCGTGATTATAAATTCAGCGTAAGAATCCAAGGGATGATTAATGATTCGCCGAACCAACAGTAAATAATACAAAAAAAAAAAAAAAAAAGGATTTAAGAAGAAATGTGACTTTCGTTGCTGGACTTTACCACAGGAGCGACATAGAAGCAGTGGTTCTCTGAAATGGAGATATTAAGCACATCACAGATAATAGTAATGCAGTCGCAATGGTGTTAGTCAAGAATGTGAAGTCTAACCATTTCTAAATAAAATAAAAGTATTTCCTTCAAATTCCCTCTTGCTCAAACCTTTTCAAGAGAACTCGAGACTGTACTGAGTATGGTATGTGGAAATGCATTACATGGTGGTGTCTAAAGGACCTGAGGTAGGAAGCGAGATATTCAAGAAACCAGGTCTCTGTCATTGACGCATGCAAAAGGAACGGTGATGCAATATGAGGGTTTTGATTTGATTTTGATTTATATAGATTTTTGGCGTTTTGCCAAGCACTGGGGCAACTAAGGCCATTCAGCGCTGAAACGGAAATCGACAGTAAAAGGTTTGAAAGGCGTTACAGGAGGAAAACCTCGCAGTTGCACTATGAAACAATTGTTAGGAGAGGGTGGAGGACAGTAAGATGGAAGAAAAAGAATATGAACGGAGGTACAGTAAAAAGAATGGCAGTAGTTGCAGTTAGGGGCCGAAGGGACGCTGCAAAGAACTTTAAGTAATCCCTACATTGCACCGAATGAGGTGCACTGACGGCACTAACCCCTACGGGAATAAGGGCTTTGAAACACACGTCACTAAAACCAAGTTATCCCACGTCCACTCTTACTGAAACTGAATAGTGTTGTGATTTAACTCTGCGTAGGCGCGCAACCATCAGAAGGTTATTGCTGGAAATACAGATGACTTCAGTTGAAGTCATGCCGAACAAGTGAGTTTCGAAAAGCAAAGAGGGCTAGAAAAGGATAACATGATATTATCTTAGAAGAAAGACGAGCAAGAAGAAGCGAGTGAACAAAGGTAAGCCTTTTTCATGATAAATTGCTTTAGTGTTTCTCAGAATTCATTCCGAGGACGCTAGGAATCTGAAGCATGCAAAGACAAAACTTGATTCCCTCGAGGCAAGCTCTTGCGTTACTGACAGAAACATTGTCAAATTTCATGCAGCAGTTCTGTAGGATATCCTCTCTTTCTCTTGTGTCTCGTATACACGTCTGTAATTAACCACACGCGTCATATTATTGGGTACATTAATCCTTAAGCTTAAAACTCCAATACCTCTCTCAACAGGGACGAGCGAGTCGATAGGACCCAAATAGCCGTCGAATAAAAAACTTTTCTCAGACGAAACAATCTGAACGTCAGTAAACTTCTTCCTCTGACTGGAAATAGATGGCCTCTGTTTTGTGTATTTTGGAGGATGGGACCAACTCCTCAGCCACTCACCTAACCCCCCTCCTCCGCTTCCCTGCCCTTCCCCCTTCCCCGCTTCCACCTTATGGCCCTCTCTCGTGTCAGGAGAGGTGGGAAGAGGCAATTTCGGGTAGGACGGAGAGCGGGAACTATTGGCTGTGTTATAAAAAGTGAAATGGGGAGAAAGACATGGCTACTTTTTTTAGCAGTCCTTAAAGAGAGAGAGAGAGAGAGAGAGAGAGAGAGAGAGAGAGAGAGAGAGCTGCGTGCAATAATTATGAACATTCATCAGGCTACTTTTAGCTTGAACAAATTTTCTTAGGGCTTCGTGTCGATGATTTCATGAGGCGAGTGGCGTCGTCTTTCAGTTCTTTTTCTCTTGTCTTCCTTTTCCTTTATTTTTCTTTTTTTTTTTTTTCATTTTATTTGCGAATAAACATTTCACCAAACCGGATGGTTTTTGTGATTCAGTAAACAGATGAAAGGACGTTTAAGAGAATAGGAAATGACTGTATGAAAATCCTATTCTGTGCCGCCTGTCTGTCTTTCTGAATCCCTCGGTCTGCCTTCGGCTTCTCAGCCTTGCGATTGACAAGGGCTCATCCTTCCTGATGGATGACAGGTGGAGAATGACATCGAGACGCCATTCAATATGAAACTGTCTTTCTGAAATTGAAGTTAGTCTGTGAGTGTGTGTGTGTGTGTGTGTGTGTGTGTGTGGCCCGGTAACTTCAGTGGTACCAAGCTCCGGTCACAAGCAAGTACATCCAAGTTCATCTCCAAATCGGACGAGTAAGCCTCTCTCGACCTAAGGAATGAATCATGTATCCGGTAATTAATCGACTATCGCGAGGCATAGCTGAATTGGAGAGAGAGAGAGAGAGAGAGAGAGTAAAATATGCTTGACGTGTGACGGATGGCCTCGACGAGGTAACCCGCACTCCAGAGGCGTAAAAACATTCGTTAGATTTCGCAAAATGAATTGACTCCTTTAAAAAAGGGATGCGATGCACGGGATTACTTTACCTTCATCAGCTCAATGATGAAGTATGATGTTTTTATGAATAAAAATAGCAGGTTAAATTAAACGAGAAATTTATATATATATATATATATATATATATATATATATATATATATATATAGAGAGAGAGAGAGAGAGAAGAGAGAGAGAGAGAGAGAGAGAGAGAGAGAGAGAGAGAGAGAGAGAGAGAGAGAGAGCAAAATACTTTATTTCGTCAACATAGGAAGTCTAATTTTATCTGAATTTCTCATGGACTTCCGGTACCATTTGCCTTAAAAACACAAAGATGTAATTCGATCATTTCTGTCTGTTCGTCTAACCATCACACTCGCCCATCTTCCCTCTGAGAGCTTCCCTCGAAGGTCCTTCAAGTAATTGGTTCAACTTTTTTGACAGGTCGAGGAATAACTTCGAATAGATCGTTTGTTTGGTTAAGTGAAGAAAATAAATGTTTATTGCTTTCCAGATATTTTGATCTCATCAGGGTTAGTTTATAAGCGTTCGTCAAGAACCAAAAAAAAAAAAAACACTTTGTCAATAAAAAGCTTTGTAAGAGGTATTATGTGAATTGCTTGTAATCCCAGTTGAGTAAATAATCAATAGTTATATGGAGATATTATTATGTACAAAATAACATACTGGCAATGGATGCATATCATGTATTTTCTGTCACTGATAATACAATTTCTAATAAGATAAAATATGGGAGAATCTTGCGAAGAGAATAAATGTGAAATCCTCTTCTTAAACTGGTATATTTGGGAGAGTTTGCAATACATATTATTTATGTATATATGTATGTATGTATGTATAATATATATATATATATATATATATATTATATATATATATATATATATATAGATATCTAATAAAAGGAGCCCATAAAAACACCAAAAATGTAGAGAGAAAAGTACTATATTTCAGAGACTGCTGTCTTCTCTTTCAGGTATATTGAATGAGAAAAGTTTACAGAAAACGGTGGTATTTATACCAAGAGATTCGTCCACAAGTAAGCCAATTTAGTCACCCCCGCTGATAATCTTCCTTTATCTCTTAAGCGTTGGTTGAATGAACACTGCGTCGACGATGTCTGATGTCCAATTCCCTTTTGAGATGTTCATTACCTGCTTCTCTTTTATTAAGGCCGATTCCATCATTTGACTCTTTATACGGCAGTTGCTGCTATAAATTACACGTGACATATTCCAGTTTATTCTATGGTTATGTTCATTTATATGATTGAAAATAGCCGAGTTCTGTTGTCCATACCTAACTGACCGTTTGTGTTGTATTAATCTCTGGGGAAGTGATTTACCTGTAAACTCCGATGTAAGATTGGTCACAGTCCTGGCATGGGATCTCATATACCCCAGAGTCTTTGGGCGATGTCTTTTGTTGGACGTTAATCAGGGATTTGGCTAAGGTATTTGGGTAGGTAAATGCAAAAGGGTTGGATTTCCCAAGGGTGTGAGTTACTCTCTTAATCGTCTCCAGGTGGGGAATTTTTATTTTATTGTTGGGTGTGTCTCTGGTCTTGTCTTTAGGGGGTCGGTAGAAAATTACGTTTTGCTTTTTGAATTGCTTTCTCAATTATATGGTCATGGATACTTTAAAGATGAAAGTTTGCTTGCGAATTAGTTCAAATTCTTTTTCCAGGAAATCTGGGGAACAAAAAATTCGTAAGGCTCTTAGGAATAGGTTGCTGGCTAGACCTATCTTGATAGTATTGTCATGATAGCTAAAGTAGTGAATATATGAAAGTGAGAACGTTAGTTTTCTGTATATGGTAAATTTGTATTCTGTCGTGTCTCTGATTATTAAAACATCAAGAAAAGGAATTTTGTTGTCTGTTTCCCATTCAACTTTAAATTGAATGGGAAACAGACAACAAAATTCCTTTTCTTGATGTTTTAATAATCAGAGACACGACAGAATACACAAATTTACCATATACAGAAAACCAAACGTCCTCACTTTCATATATTCACTACTTTAGCTATCATGACAATACTATCAAGATAGGTCTAGCCAGCAACCTATTCCTAAGAGCCTTACGAATTTGTTCCCCAGATTTCCTGGAAAAAGAATTTGAACTAATTCGCAAGCAACTTTCATCTTTAAAGTATCCTGACCATATAATTGAGAAAGCAATTCAAAAAGCAAACGTAATTTTCTACCGACCCCCTAAAGACAAGACCTGAGACACACCCAACAATAAAATAAAAATTCCCCACCTGGAGACGATTAAGAGAGTAACTCACACCCTTGGGAAATCCAACCCTTTTGCATTTACCTACCCAAATACCTTAGCCAAATCCCTGATTAACGTCCAACAAAAGACATCGCCCAAAGACTCTGGGGTATATGAGATCCCATGCCAGGACTGTGACCAATCTTACATAGGATTTACAGGTAAATCACTTCCCCAGAGATTAATACAACACAAACGGTCAGTTAGGTATGGACAACAGAACTCGGCTATTTTCAATCATATAAATGAACATAACCATAGAATAAACTGGAATATGTCACGTGTAATTTATAGCAGCAACTGCCGGTACAAGAGTCAAATGATGGAATCGGCCTTATAAAAGAGAAGCAGGTAATGAACATCTCAAAAGGGAATTGGACATCAGACATCGTCGACGCAGTGTTCATTCAACCAACGCTTAAGAAGATTAAAGGAAGATTATCAGCGGGGGTGACCTAAATTGGCTTACTTGTGGACGAATCTCTTGGTATAAATACCACCTTTTCTGTAAACTTTTCTCATTCAATATACCTGAAGAGAGAGGACAGCAGTCTCTGAACTATAGTACTTTTCTCTCTACATTTTTGGTGTTTTTATGGGCTCCTTTTATTAGATGGAATTCTGTTGTTACAGAACAAACTTTTACCAGTCATATATATATATATATATATATATATATATATATATATATATATATATATTATATATATATATATATATGTATGTATGAATGTATGTATATATATTTTTGCACAGTGAATCTTGCATCCCTTACGAATAATTTGGCTGTTCATATTTCTCTAATTACTTATAAATAGATCCTGTAATTTGCATTTGCTTGAATGACGGTTAACAAACTTTCTTTACTGAATGTTCCAGAACTATTCTCGGAATGTAATGAGATTTCCAAAGAAGAGTTAATAATGAGTTATAAAGAAAAAATAACTGGCATTATAAAATTTCGAGTGAATCTAATCCTGTTCACGATTCTGGGATTTCCTCAGAGGAAATCTAAATCCTCTTAATCCTTTCCCTTATAACAAATGGATTTAATCAAGTGGTTTTTTATTGTGTTGAAATACGCTGGGGATTTTCCAAATGAAGGCTT
Organism: Macrobrachium nipponense; assembly: GCF_015104395.2. NCBI lineage: Eukaryota > Metazoa > Arthropoda > Malacostraca > Decapoda > Palaemonidae > Macrobrachium > Macrobrachium nipponense. The sequence continues at coordinate 1,189,026 of NC_087208.1, read as the reverse complement.
TGCTAATTTATGAATGGTAATCATGTCAGCATGAGAATACTCGTGCCGCTTATCAGTAATGAATGGATATTCTTGGAAAACCTTTAATGATTACATCTCTAAACTTTGTTATTCACTTTGGTTTAATTTCATACTTTTATCTTTCCACTTTATCTCTATATCCCCACCCATTATTTCCTATCATATGATTAGAGCATAATAATTGATCACTATATGAGTCTGATCTATAATTTTGTTTTCTTCTAAATATATATATAATATATAGATATATAATATATATATAAATATACTTATATTATATAATATATTATATATATAATATATAATAGATAATATATATATATATATATATCGAGCTGCAAATGTCCTTTAATATCTAATTCGCTCTACCTCGGAATTAATATATTTTCGTAACATGTTAACCGAGGGGAAATTTTTTAGCTGATAATAATTTCGTCCTCTTGTGGGTTCGAACCAGCGCCCAGCGGTCAGAGGAGAGATCAGGACTTCAGTGACGTACGTTATCGACTGTGTGTATGCATGTGTCCGTATATGATAAAATGCGGCAGGTTGTGTGTTTGTGTAAGGGATCAAGGTTTAAGGATTGCTGAGGTGTATCGGGGCAAGACTTCTGTTGGCTCAGAAGACGAAAAGTGGAAGGATAAAACTTGCCTTCAATATCATCCCTTGACGCGTGACAAGAGAGAGAGAGAGAGACGGAGAAATTCAGAACATTGTATATCAATGTGTCTTCCTTTCCATTTTCTCGTATTTCTTATTTATTTTCCTTTTCATTTTTCTAAAAGTTGTTCTCCAGCCTTTCAATGTTTATTTCCCATATTATTATACGTATAAACTACGTAACCTGTGTTGATCTGTAAGTTTGAAGGTTCCTATTGTTCTGCGATTCACTGCACAGAGATGAAAGAGTAACAAAGGTAATGTTGTCTCCCTGGGCTGTGATTCATGATGAGTTTCATAGCTCCTGCTCAAGAGCCATTTTCATTTTTATTCCTCAAAAGATGACAGAGAGACACACATAGGCACATACAAATAAAAAATATAGGTAAGTATTAAACATATGTTTCTTTTGTTTCTCTGATCATGCGCCGTACGATCTTCATCTTATTAGCGAAAATGTTCATTTAGAATGGTTTTACCTTATTATGTGCGTCTACTTGTGATGACTTTTGCCATCGCAGAGCCTCCCATTGGCTGTTCAGATTGTGTGGATTCAGACACAGTCACCCTTGGCTTCGTTCAAAGACGAATTTTGACGGCAGTCTTGTTAAATCTGGTCAACCTTAGACATTAACAAGCAATACTAAACACATTGATGCCATTTATTGATCAGAAAGATGAAAGGTCCTAATCTGATAACAAGAAAGTCACCTTTCGAGTCTTAATAAGTGACTAAAGAAACGGGTCATTACCCCAGCGGAGTCTAAAATTCCCAGAAATTCAATGACGTCCCCCTTAAGACGTTATGATCTGACTGGCCATTCTGGAGCTAAGCCAATATTGCCGTACAGTCGAAAGTCTCCAGTGACAGAGTAGCACCTTCGCCATACCAAGCTACGGGTCCCTGATGGGGAAGTTAAGAAACGCAAACTTAAAAGACGGTGATGAGATAAAAAGGAGTATGAAGAAATAAATAGAATCAAAACAAAAGGGATTGATGGGATTGTTTAAAGAGAGAGAGTAAAGAGAGAATGTGCTTCTGCGATAGTAAAGACAGACAGCAGATCCTAGAATCTAAGACAGGGAGAAAATCAGACCGAAAATTTGGCTTTCCTAGAGGTAGCCGAGAGGGCAAAGGATAGGGAGGGAGACTGCTCTTCCTTGAACATAGCTGGAGACTGGAATTACTCTAAAAATATGCGGAAATTTGTCAGCAAAAGCAGATGGAATTAAAGCATAACGAAGAAAAATAAGGCTCCTATGTCCAAGGAAAGGACGAAATTTAGGATAGCAAGGTCATCTCATTTTACATGTTTTACTCTTGAGGAAATTTTAATTTTTTCATTTGTGTACCTCAGCTATTTAATTGTAAGGCCAAATTGCAGATATATTTAGATCTATCTTGCCTGCAAATATAACAAGTAAGGCTTAAACCATGTATTACCTGTTTATAATCATTATGAGTAAAGAGCCTACTATGAAAGCTTCTATTCGAGGCTCATTGAATTGCAGATTGAAAAACATTTCCCAACTGATCTCACGATAAACGTAGAAGCAGGATTATACTAATGGCCCATAAATAAACTGGAAATCCTAGGGTCCTTAGGCAACTTACACGATAGAGGTCGCTCTGGGAGGAGAGACAGTATTGCAAGGACCTTATAATCTAAAGGACTCTTGCGGAGTTTGTCATCTGTTGTCGTCTGGAGCTCTGGCGCATATATATATATATATATATATATATATATATATATATATATATATATATATATATATATATATATATATATGTGTGTGGGTGTTGTGTGTGTGTGTATATATATATATATATATATATATATATATATATATATATATATATATATTATATATATATTATTTAATATGTCTGTGAATAAATAAACTGAAAAACTGATACAAATGCTGACCATAAATTATGTCTTTTAAAGAAAAGGTGCTGTTATTATTTTGAAGACAGGTGTTTGATAGACATAATTCTCCGATAACATTGGCAAGAGGTCAATTAACCTCTTCATTAAGACTTCAAAACTTGCATGTTGGTCAACATCAATCATTTATCCACTGTGCTTCATTTGTTCCCTTTCCCTCATCAATGACGCCAGATAATTTGGTATCAATCAGTCAGTCACCAGTTTTCTCTTTGACTTCTACTCAGGTGTGGTAGAAGTCATGTTTTGCTCTTTCAAATAAATAAAGAGCGCCTCAGTGGCGTGGTCGGTATGGGGTTGGCGTGCCACCACGGTGGCCGCGAGAGCGATTTTCGGGCATTCCATTGAGGAGTGAGAGATGTGTACTTCTGGTGATAGAAGTTCTCTCTAGACGTGGTTCGGAAGTCACGTAAAGCCGTTGGTCACGTTACAGAATAACCACTGGTTCAATGCAACGTAAAACACGATACAAACAAAACAAACAAATAAAGGAACTAACAAACAAAAGATCAAACATAAATACAATACCTGTCGCTCCTAAAGCGTCAGCCTCGTCAGAATTATGCAAATGACTTCTGTCATATTACTGGACCTCGCTTTCAGGGGATTTGTTTCATTGAAATGGAATGAAAACATTTTCTCGCTTTCAAAGGATGTTTTCCTTCGATGCTTTGAGCAGAAAACAGGCGAGAGACTTAATGGAACCTCCGTCATATTTTATCATAGAGTAAATAGGATTAAACTGGATATCTGTACAAAAATAGAAATCAGGGATTATTTCTTGGTGTTTAAGGAAACTAACCCGTATACGGATGAATAATATTTCTTTCAGACTTTGATTTTCTCTCCTGTATGTCATTCGTTCGACAAATTTCACTTTACAATCCTTTTTGGATGTCATGGTCTCCAGCAATTAACATTTTGCTTTAATTTTAGGGACCAGTTTTTTTAAATACTGTTCATTTTATTCATAAAATTATAAAGATTCCTGAAGGGCGCCATTCATATTGATCATTCATATGATTTTCCTTTTCAAAGAAGTCGTAGGGAAATTATTCTCTCCTCCCGTTTTTCGATTAGACGACTGTATGAACCATAGAAATAAAAATAAAAATCTCTTCATAGTGTCAGTTTTCTAACGGAGACAAAAGTCTACTACTCAAAATTAATGTTTGAAGAATGAGTTTATACACCAGATATCTGTAGTTCATTGTTGATGTAATTCTTATTTCATTTATTAAGTTCATAATATATTACAATGCATTTTATTGAGTATTATTAATTGCCAAGTTTTAATGGCGCCATTGAAGTGTCTACTTTAAAATATATATATCACCAGAAATTAGTCTCCATTTCCTAAACCATTACAATGTCCTTCATAAAGAAAAAATTAAAGAACTAAGGCCATGGCTAAATGATCAGAAGCATTTCACATATAGTTCCCTCGGCTTTTACTTTGGAAAATATGTTACCAACAGAAACTCGTTGGTAACAAAACAAAAACTTCAAAACTTGATCTTGAAATACGAAATTCAGATTCCCCGTATGTTGTCTCTGAGGAGGGAAAACACACGAAATGTCTCTGCTCATGTAAAAATGCCGAGGACATTTTTGCTCCAGATCTTTGCCCCTCCTCAGTGAGGAAATTCTAGTGCTATGAAGAGAGAGAGAGAGAGAGAGAGAGAGAGAGAGAGAGAGAGAGAGACAGTCAAAATTTTGTGATGCCGGCTTGTGTTTCCATTCGTATTTCTCCCTTCAGAATGATCCCCCCCCCCCTCTCTCTCTCTCTCTCTCTCTCTCTCTCTCTCTCTCTCTCTCCTGTGTGCTTACCGAGGATTTCTTCCACGTTTAATGGTGTGTTGTCTAACTTTGACGTTGAACCGACTTTTATTTTCCCTTTGGAGAAAGGCTATGAACGCAAACACAACCTTTCTTGTTTTGTATTGTTTTACCTAAAGGAAAAGGATCTTTCAAGCTTTCCCTTTTTTCTTTCTGCACAGAAATTGTCTCTATCTCTCTCTTCCTCGAAATCATCTCATCAAGATAAAATCTCGATACAAATATCATTTAATTCACTCAACATAAAGCCTTGAGCGCCTTTCACAAATGCTTTCATGGGATACAGCGAGAGAAAGAGAGAGAGAGAGAGAGAGAGAGAAACGGTACGTTAGTTCATTCTAACGAGCCATCAATGGAATAATCTCTTTGAATGATGTCGCTTTGCCTTGAATGATATCTCATCGTCTTTATGTTTCCATGATCCATTTTTTTTACAAGACTTGGGAGAGCACATTTGAGAAGCTTCCCCATTTTTACGCGTTGGCATCAGATTCTCCCCTCCCATTTGCAGCCTATTTGGACTACAAAGTTGGTATTTAGGGAAAGACAAAAATATCACTGTCATCTGTCATATTCAGCCTCTGACTTCAGAATCAAGGGTAAATTTTTTTTTCTTGTGAAAATCAAGCCTCGACAACTTCTTCATACTTCCAACGCAAAGACCTCTGCTGAGTTTTAAGTAGTCAGTCCGACGTCAGCCTCATTCATCTATAGTAGATTCCCATCAACCGTACATTTGATGTTTAGGCCAGTCCCTTACGACACTCCTGATTGGCTGTTGATAAGCCAGTTACAGGGCTGGAAACTCTCAGTCTCTCTCGAGAGTTCACATGGGTAGGATCTATGTCTTTCAAAAGTACCCTTCAGGAGAGGTGGAACATACATCCTGCCTTTGTGAACTCTCTCGAGAGACTGAGAGTTTCCAGCCCTGTGATTGGTTTATCAACAGCCAATCAGGAGCGTCGTTAGGGACTGGCCTAGACGCCAAATGCACGGTTGATGTGAATTTACTATAGTGCATAATGCAGAGGCTGCGAGGGTTAGAGCAATTAGGGCTCAGGGATCTTTCTCCGTTAAAAAGGTGAAGAGAGGGGCAATGGATATAGTTTTGTTTTCCATAAAGCCACCTAATTTGACATAGGATAAATTAAAATAACTGTTCAATTTTGATTTTATTTTTCCCATATCCAACTCATTCATTTGTTATCTTTTCAGTCCGTGGAAGCGGGACCCTCCATGGGAAGGCCAATTCCAGCGCCTTTGATTGTATGGAAAGCAACATATTCAGATTCCAAGGTTCCAGGTAAGTTACCATTATAACTGATAAAGGGTTAGAAAGATCCCGCAACCTCACACTTAGATTGGAGGGTTGGTGACGATTCCCCGCTGCCGATTCGCCGCCGGCAATTAGCCACCGCTAGTTCGCCAGCAGCTTTTGGCCACTTGGGTCATTTCGCCTACGTAGACTACAATTCGCCAGCAGAAATATAAATACACTGTGAATTGGGTTTTTTTCTTCCACAACTTTTCATTTTTTTTTAGTCAATTTTATCTTAACCAATACAAGGTGCTCATTACCAAAAAAAAAAGAAAAAAAAATCAAACATTTTGTTGGTTTATGAAACAAGTTAAAAAAATCCTTCAAGATATTCCAACATTGTAATAAATGTTATTTGGTTTACACCAAAAAATCATATAAAAATATAAAAAATTAAAAAAAATAAATAAATAGAAACTTTAGTTCAATTGATAGTTTTGGGCTATTCCTCTGAGATATTCCAAAGCGCCTCTTTCACCGTTGTATTCGAGAACAATTTTTTTTATTCCTCGTCCGCGTTTCGATATTTTTTTCGTCGAATTAGTTTCTTCATCCTGCTTAACGTTGGTAAAGATTCTTGGACTAACGAAGGCACATCAGCTATACATTCATTTATAAGAACACAAGGTACTTCCTGTGATTCTTCTGCATAGCGTTTTAAATTTGCTTTCACTTTGGCAACTTGTACACTGCCTCCAGAAGCAGAATGGGTGTGTTCATTTATCTTCATAATCACAGTGCTACTCAAGGTGTGGATCCGTCCATTACATCGCCTCCTTTGTTTGCAGCGCCAAAATTTGATGCTTGGATCATTTTGGATGATTTATCAAAAACGTATATAAAGCCATCGTGTTGACACTTCTCTTTTCCACGTCTGCTAAGAATGTCTGTTTCCATTTTGAAGACTTGAGGGAGACTGAAAAAAAATTTAGGAAAAGGAATAATTTGGATTTCTTTGTTTTTAAAATAAAAAAAAACAACCTTTTTTGAAAAAAAGTGTATTCATTACAATTAACAACCAAACAGCATAAATGAAAACAATGAATACAAACGATCTATTTGCGGCGACGAATAGTCCTCCGTGACGAATAGGCGGCGGCAAAACGTCCTCGGAGGCAAACTGGCGGTGGCTAATGGTCGGCGGCAAATCGGCCGCGTCGAATGATCCCATCCCCAGATTGGAAGGGTAATCCACATTGGAGCCATCTGTCCAATTCACATTCTTAAAATGAACTGAAGAGAATAATAGAAAAAATTGCAAGTGGTTGGACAATAAATTCTCATCAACTTTTGCAAGGATTTAATGCCATTGTGGTTTGCAGTTATTACAGCTCTCTCTCTCTCTCTCTCTCTCTCTCTCTCTCTCTCTCTCTCTCTCTCTCTCCGTTTGTGACAATGGAGTGGGAATTTTGATATTATTTCGAAGTCCTTACCAATAGATTTTGTGCGCAATGTTTTCTATTCTGCAGTGCTTTTATAACACAGCTTTTTTTTAGAATTTCTGTTACCTTCCAGTAGTTTCGGTTATCAAAATAACGAATTAATAAAAATCTTTGGATGGTTGGAATCTTAATAGTTTATTCTTTTTTATAGAATAGGTTTTTTTTATCTTGAGTTTGGAAATGAAAACCATAAGCTGCTATATCTGGAAGCAGTCAAGGTAAAGCTCCAGATTGTATCACATAAAACGCTTTCAAGGGATAACGGAAAAAGTATGAAAGGCTTGACGAAGCTGCTTATCAATGAGCGTTCATTTTTTTGTTGAATGAAAATAACAAGAAACATTTTCGGTTTATGATCTAGATATCAGGCCGCATTCAATTACGGGAATGAATTTTAATCCTATTCATGTTCCAGCAGCTGTTTACCGAGGTACTATTTGATGAGCTTCATATGCTAATTGATTTCAAGGCGAACCGTTTATTGGAAATAAGGAAACACTTGCCATTTTGTATCCACCTGATAGGTCCTGGAGGTTTTACATTGTAGCCGCAGTCTCTTTGATTATGTTGGATTGTTTGGCCTTTGCTTATAGTTGTAAGAACAACTATGACTGCTTCACGTAAAAGCAATTAAATGTGCAATAAGGCATTTCCCTGTAAAAGGTTTGACCTGTTTCCCTAGATTGGCAACGCAGCCTCATTTACCACCTTCCCAGCATTGGCAATACTGCTACTTTTACCACCTTCCCAGTATTGGCAACACTGCCACTTTTACCATCTTTCCATCATTGGCAACACTGCCACTTTTACCATCTTTCCAGCATTGTCAACACTGCCAATTTTACCGTCTTCCCAGTATTGGCAACACTGCCACTTTTACCACCTTCCCAGTATTGGCAACACTGCCACTTTTACCACCTTCCCAGCGTTGGCAACATTGCTGCAGCATCAGAACAAAGAGGACGCCCGGTGCCTAAATTGGCACCAGACATGATCTTCTTACGGCAATGGCGTCATTAACATAATCCAGCGTTCGCATTAAATGGCATTAGCCATCAGGAAATTATATTCGGTATGCAAATGGTGGGACTGTCTGGTATTAATGCTCCCGTGATTGCCTGTTGGGTCCTACCACGGACTGATGATGGAAAGGACTAGTGATTTTAACACTATGGCGTGGATTGGCGAAATCTTACTTTTAAAAAGGAATAAGTTCTTTTGTCATTCTTTTATAGTTTTATTGTTTAGATTTAGATGGAGATAAGAAAAACAGTTGAATTTCCCATTTATGATTTCAGACAGATATGTACATTGCTTTAAATTACAAAAGAGACAAATAATTAGAAAAGAGAAGAAAAGTGAAAGAAAATCAAGTCCAGATTCCACAAAGAAATTTCAACAAAAGGTTATTTCGTTACAGTTCAATTCCTTTTCGCCTGAGGTCACTCAACTCCTTTGAAAAATTCGCAACTGGCCCACTTCCCCTCTCCACTTCGATGTCGATTAGAGATTTTTTATTTACATTCTGATTTACTTCCTATTTCTCTGAACAGTTTTGCCTTCAAAATTAATTATGAATTTATAAAGCTCTGTTTCCTTTATATTTCTTGCGTCGAAAAATAAATTAAACTCTTAGTAATTAAATGTCCTGTGACGTTTTTGATACGTATACATCCAGCTAATATAATTTGAACTTTAAACGCAAATGTTCCGAGACTCCACTGACTCTGAAAGGCAAAAGAACTAAAGAGAGTTCAATTGTTTAATTTTTAGTGTAAAAACAAGAAATGTTTCCCGGGATCTGGTTGCAGTATATTAATCTTGGTTCAGACAAAGACCATTAAGGATTTTTTTTAATAAGGGTAGTCTCCACTTTGGGGGGGTCCCGATTGTAAAAAATCGTAAAAATATTTGCCAAAAATACACTAATCAAGACAGGCTAATGAAATTTTCAGGCATTATTAGCACTATAATAACGCATATTCTCTGTGAGTTTTATCATCCTACAGGGAAAATTAATGATTTTATGAGAAAAAATGTGAAAAAACGGAAATTTCCGGGCCCCTCGTACTGAAGGTTATTTGGTGATTGGTGAGAAACTACAGTCTTGAATAGAAATTCGGTCTGACAGAATGTTGGTATATCCACCTGGAACATGCACAAAAAACATTATCAAAATAGAACAGTAAATAAGCACGTTATAACAAAAAAAAGAGCAACAACTTCAGGTAAGTTCAGCGAAAGCCCCGCCGAAAAATCAGACTATAGCTAGGAAGAAATATTCAGGAAAAATTCAAATCTCGATTTAGGGACAAAACCTTTTGAGAGTTTGTAGTTATTATGTCACTTGATAGCCTAAAACATCTAAAAATTATATTATTTAGGACAATCAAAGAAACCCCCCCCCCCCCCCCAAAAAAAAGGGGGGGGGTTTCTTTGATTGTCCTAAATAATATAATTTTTAGATGTTTTAGGCTATCAAGTGACATAATAACTACAAACTCTCAAAAGCTTTTGTCCCTAAATCGAGATTTGAATTTTTCCTGAATATTTCTTCCTAGCTATAGTCTGATTTTTCGGCGGGGCTTTCGCTGAACTTACCTGAAGTTGTTGCTCTTTTTTTTGTTATAACGTGCTTATTTACTGTTCTATTTTGATAATTTTTTTTGTGCATGTTCCAGGTGGATATACCAACATTCTGTCAGACCGAATTTCTATTCAAGACTGTAGTTTCTCACCAATCACCAAATAACCTTCAGTACGAGGGGCCCGGAAATTTCCGTTTTTTCACATTTTTTTTCATATAATAATTAATTTTCCCTGTAGGATGATAAAACTCACAGAGAATATGCATTATTATAGTGCTAATAATGCCTGAAAATTTCATTAGCCTGTCTTGATTAGTGTATTTTTGGCAAATATTTTTTACGATCGGTACCCCCCAAAGTTGAGACTACCCTTAGACACTGTTAATTATATTTCATCGGTAACCCTTCTCAGCCTTAGTTTATTTTTATATTGATTTACGTCTATTTATCACACCACCTGGACCAGAATTTCATAAAAAGTATCATTCTTTATCTTATTATGATTCTAAATTCAGACTTAACTGGTAGTTGTCTATCTTGTGGTTTCAAAGTCCGTATGGTAATTAGAAAATGGCAATATGATAACTCCAGAATACAAAGAGCATCACGTGGTAACATTAAGATAATAACAAAATGAAAAACCAAGTGATTACAAGAGAAAGACAAGTGGAAAACATTTGGATAACATATTTATCCACATTTAATATCAACCTTACGTAGTCGTTTGTACGGACTACCTTATAAATATTGTTTGTAGCTAATACAACTCTTGTCTTTGCAACCGAGAGCATTTCATTTGCATATTATAGCGTTTAACAAAATTATTGTCTAATTTCCTGCGACATATCCCTCTGTTATAAATCGTTCCTATCGTCCCAACGAGCCTGGCAGCCAGATAACGCGTCCCTGATGTCCTGATAAACATAATCCCCGGGAAATTCGTCACTTAGGTCCCCGTCGAGGAACCAAAAATTGAAAGCTGGTGGATCTCGTCACGCGTCAAGGGAGGATTATGTACTGGGCACCTTTTGTCCTTTGACTTTTGCCTTCGCTCCCTCTGCAATCTCACACTTTCACTCCGGTGTGCAGTGCGATATTATAATAGTGCCATTTCTTACACATGACATCCATATATACGTATATATATATAATATATATATATATATATATATATAGATATAGTATATACATATATGTATGTATATATATGTATGTGTGCGTACGTGCTAGTGCGTATGTGAGTTTTTTTTAATTTTGTGCCATTTTCATGCCAATTGTTGCGTTCTAGATAGATTTATTAAATTAATAATTTAGACCCATAAATTTACTAAAGGCAAACTGTTCAGAAGGGGAGCTATAAGAGGGAATGTGTGTAAGTTCGGCGATTTGGATCCAGAGACAATAGACCATTTTATTTCAAACGCGGAGACAGAGAAGACGCTCTTAATGGCCACCCAACCTTTCCTTGCATTTCCCATGAGATCCCCAACTGCCTGGAGTTAACACCACCTGCACAAATGCTCCATCTGTACTCCTCTCCTATGACAAATACCTTCATAATGCCAAAAATTCAGGTGATTTCTGAGATTTAGTCTCTCAGCTTTTGGTATCATCCAATGAAATGCTCTTTTCTCAAGCAGTTCTACACATATATGACCTATGGAAGGCTTAGAGGTTAGTTGTATTGCAGCAGAGGAAGAGAGAGAAGTACCGGCTGAGCGTTTCCACTACACCTTAGAAATCAGTGTCTAGCTCCAATCCAAGACATACGGCATATAACTTAATTAATGGTTCAGACCACGAAATTGCGACAAGAAACTTCATCTTGTTCATGTCGTTACCGTCAGCAGCCTCTTTCAGACAGTGAGGTCATTGCATTTAAGATAATAATGCACTGTGTAGTCGTTTCATGAAACTTTATTTGTCTCATTTTAATACTTTTTAATAACTTTATTGAAGCTCCCTCTCCCCTTTACGTGATGCCTTTCCTTTCAAGATTGTTTTCCGGGAAAAAACGCCAACTATGATACGCTTCGAAGAACCGATTACTCTTACGAAAGAAGATTTTACAAGCTCATATATTTTCGCAAACTTCCCTGTGAAGGGGATCGTTACAGATAACCAAGTTTCCCTTAATAAAAAAGAGGATGTAAATCATTTTCCGAAGACAGGATCTTATACTTTAATCTTTCATCTCTTTGCAAACTCTGAGGAAAATCCAAAGTGTAGTATTTACAGTCTTTTATTTCACGGTGTAGTAGTTATTAAGCCGAGGTATTCCACCCAGTTGCGTCGTAGACGTGGGATCGAAACTTCTATTCCTGCCACTTTTGAGCCTGGAGAGAATCCTGGTTATCCTACGGACCATTTCAGCTGCAATGAACGCACCCACATAAACAAGGGTCGCAGTCGAAATGACTCTGGCTCTGCAGCTGATTACCCTTTCTGGTGGAAGTGGAATGGGTCGTGGGGTATGGGCAGGGGTGCATGTTGGGGGAGGAGGTAGGAGGAATTTATGAAGCTTCTTTTACGAAGCTTTCTATGCATCTCCAAACAATATTCTAGCCTGGTCTGATTGGGTGTGAATGCGTTGCTTTAGATACGTGATCGACAACACTTGGTCAACTTGGAAAAGGAAACCTTTATGTAACTTGAGCAGCTCAGTGGATATTTCTTAGATCTTTCAACATAAAGGGATTTTGAATCGATTAGTTTTAAGTGCATTTTCTTCAACGCTTTCCATTTAGTCGAGGCAGTTTTCTCATGATTGTCCAAGTCATGTTCGTTTTCACTGAAAGCAAACTGCATCTCCCGTTGTTTATGTGGTAAACGCCAGTGTCGTACTTCCTAAATTACGACCATTGATTTAATTGACTTTATTGAGACCAATTTATTAAAAATATGTGCTCTGAAATCTCTCATAGCGAGTGTGTGGATGTGGAGAGCGTTATAGTACTTTCAAGTTGTATCTATCTTGAAAAGAAGGCTTCAGATAACAGTCTTGCTTTCATTATAATTCTGCCATCTGCTTTAAATAGGTGGCATTATTATTAATATAACTATTATTATTTACGAGATTCTAATGCTAAAAAAACACGACAAATAAATAAAGAAAAAAACAATATACGTTAAACGAGTCAAAGACATAGATTATATATATATATATATATTATAATATATATATATATATGTATATATTATATATATATATATATATATATATACTCATACAAACATACATACACAAATGCTATCAAATAGTCAAAGTGTGCATGGTAGATAAGAAACAACTCAAGAATTAAGGAAGTTTCCCAGATCCGCTGATGAGAGTTTGTAGTTCATCTAGACAAAATCTTACACCGTTTCCATAATTTCCTTGATCAACTGGGAAGCTTTTGATGCTCGAGCAATGGATCTATGTAAACAAATTGGTAAAAGACAATTTTATTTGGTGATTTCCTTGGAGGACATATCCGATTATGCCGGAGAGTAGAATTTATCTAAAGTAATTTAGCAATTTTGCCTCTCATGATTCTCGTATTAATTTCCAAGACCGTCTCTAGTTTTCTGGTTACTTCGAGAGAGAGAGAGAGAGAGAGAGAGAGAGAGAGAGAGAGAGAGAGAGAGAGAGAGACTCGGCTGAAAATATTCATATATTCCAGGAGTTTTGTAATGTCCTTATTGCATTTTTTATTTGCAATTTGTATGGATAGTTTATATAATTTCATTTTGAAAATGTGAATTAACTTTACTAAGCGTTGGAATAACTAACTTTTTTTTTTTAGCCAAGTTTTTGTGGCCACCTGATATATATATATATTATATATATATATATATATATATATATATATATATATATATATATATATATATACATATACATACTATATCTATATATATATATGTATGGTGGGTATATATATATATATATATATACATATATATATATATATATATATATATATATATATATATATATATATATATATACTATATATATATGTATATATGTGTATATATATGTAGTATAATATATATATATAAAATATATACTATATATATATATCTATATATATACATACATACATATAATATATATATATATATATAATATATATATATATATTATATATATATACATACATATATATATATGGTCCAGCATACACGATTTCTACCTCATCGGCAGAGGATCCCAGGTTTGATTTTCAGCGAGTTCAAATATTTTGGGCACGTGCTATCAAATCCCATGGTACGTCTTTGACCTAAGCTGGAGGGTAAGTGCCTGGTAATTTTTCAACAATGGTGAGTCGCAGACTGGGAGAAGAAGGCGGTCCCAAGACCCTATTCAAACAGAAGTCCAACGCGTGCAGTAAAGTTTTTCTCTGTTTAGTACCAATAGTTTATGGATAAATTACAAGTTGAGATAAGTACTGCCGATTATTTTAGCGTTTTGTATCATTGTTCTTTCTATGATGATTCTTGCGAAAGTGTTCAAATCAAACTTCTTCAGCTTATGGGATTGCCGTTTTGTGATAAAAGAGAGAAAAGAAAACTCATATAAAACGCGCAGTTATGAAGACTCAACGAAGCCTTGTGGTCAACTTTCACCATTTTATTTCCTATTCCGTAACAGCTGTCTAGAACTTCCATTCATAATTGATTAATTATAAATGTCAACTTTTCCAGTTTCTTTAAACGTATGAATTTTGTATGAACAATAATTTTTTGTTCGGATGATCACAGTGTAGTAATTAACCGTTTCGGAATCCGAAGACGCCTAAGAACGCCGTGGGTCTCCAGACCTTAATTAAGTTCCTCCCCGGTTCCTGAGCTTCCCCCAGAAGGCAGCTGGAACCAACTAACGGGCTGGAAATTTTATGAAGTACTTTAAGGTCACTGGAATCCCAAAGGCCGAAGACGTACTTAGAAGTATGAAATTATATGAGAAGGATCCAGTTTTTGTTCAAATGATTGATAAGTGCGTCATTTTTATCATAAGTCATTCAGTTACATTCATGACGTGTTGAGATGAGATATACTTGGAATAGAAGGGGCTGGTTAACAAATTTACATCGATAATCAAGCATTAACTATTTCATTTATGTCCTCGGAAATCAGTCTTTATCTCTATATGCAGTCGAACAAGCGGTGGCTGGCGCAATTAAAGATGAGGCCATTGAAGTATCAGTCTTAAAACAGGTCTCCCTTAGAGTTATTCTGCATCTCCTAAAATATTAAACTGCTATTTGTAAGTAAAACTAAAACTTATGATTCAGAAACCTCCGCGTATAATTCTGTAATTTTAACTTTAAAAACTAATACATTTAAGATAAAAACTGAAGTACACGCTATCAGACGTGATGAGCAAATAATAAAAGTAATAAGAATAACGATAATGATAATCAAGTTTATTACAGCAAAGGCCACATAATGACTCCACAAAACAAGATTAACATAAAAGTAGAATCAAATTCATGAAGTCATTTCCATAAAAAAGATGAAACTGGGTGCCAATCAATTTATTGAAGATCCAGCCAGGTCGATGTTGGTCGCTCTGGGAAAAGAGACAGCGTTGTCACTGCTACGTATCTACAACGACCTAATTAAGTGTCCTTGTCGTTGTTGTACATATACGTATATTTCAGGCGTAGAGTTTGAAGTCCAAGTCCTGGTTAAGCTTTTTTGTCCCGGCACGGACTCCTGTTCATAAAAGCAGCCTGTAGAATTGTGATCATTCTTTGTCACCAGTAATTCACTATGACAAATGGCAAGCAATAACAAGACATAAGCAATGAAAATATTCCCTCTAAAGTAAGACGTCCCCTCCAACATCAACAAACGAACTAACAAACGAAGGAAACAAACACAAGCACAATACTGTCGCTCCCGAAGCATCAACCTCGACAGAATTATGCAAATGACTCCTGTCATATTAGTGGACGTCGCTTTCAGGGGATTTGTTTCACTGAAATGGAATGCAAACATTTTCTCGCTTTCAAAGGACGTTTTCCTTTTGATGCTTTTGGCGGAAAACAGGCGAGAGATCAAATGGAGCCTCCGTCATGTTTTGTTATCAGAGGAACAGGATTAAACTAGATATTTGTTAATCAACTCAATCTGTGTCGAAATCACACAGCGAGATTGCTAATCGTACTCACTATGTTTAGCGGTCTGAGTTGTGATATAGGAATAACGATCGATTACGGTGCTTTCTTACGAGAGTAAAACAAAAGGAATGTATCCTGATTTATGGATGTATAAATTGTATTTTCCCGTTATAAACACCTTGTATATAATTGTCCATTTTCTCTTGTCGAGATTTCATTTGTTCTCAAGTCATAGTGAACAAGAGAACTTCTTCAAACTAAATGTAGATAGCTATCATTTCTAGCTCCCTGCAAGCCACATAATGTATGCCCATGATGCTGGCATATGATATATTCAGCTTTTCAGAGTTTAATGCCGCCAGAGAAGTCCCTGTTCATGTAAAGTGCATTGGTCATATGATTGGCATTTCATTTATCATGTGCAAGATATCACTATCAGACCAAAATGAATAGTTAGGCAGATTAGTGAATAATAAAATCTGTTTTTGCAAGCACTGAAAAGTATTTCTAATTACCTTAAAATATATATTGATCTCCTCAGATCATCGACTAAAAAGCGAGTTGGTATGTAATAATAAAGATCATTCAAATGCCAAACCTTAGATAATTCCCACAAGAATCATTTCAATTTCAGGGGGAAAATTTTTACCGAAATGTCGACGATGTTATTCAGACGACACCATGTACTACAATTCCTTTAATTTCATATTGATTGTACCAACAGTTCCATGGCCCCTTTTTATTTATTTAATTTTATTTTATTTCTTTTTTCTTTTTGATAACATTATAAGCCATTCAGAAGTAAAAGACGCACTGTCAAGCATGACAAGAACAATTCCGCGGACCATTAGACAATCAACAATTTCAAAACTCCGTCTCCAAATATGAAAACTGAAAACTTGCCTTGACTTTCTCTAAAGAGGGAAAACGTAAATGTCCCGCGACATTTAAAAATGGCAGGGGCATTTTCGTTTGGGGCTCTCCCCCTTCTTTAATGAGTAAATTCCGATGCCTCACACACACACAGAAAGAGAGAGAGAGAGAGAGAGAGAGAGAGAGAGAGAGAGAGAGAGAGAGAGCTACAATATTCTTGCAATGCGTATCATGTTCCTATTTTTCTTTTTCCAGTTAGTGGTATATTTTTCCCCTGTCCTGTTTGTAGTTGGAGTATTTCTTCCGTGTTTAATGGTTCTTTCCTAATATTTACATCCAGCTTTCTTTTCCCACCGGAATCAAGTCTTCAATAGACGTAAGACATTTTTTGTTTCTTTCCTCGTAAAAGTGAAGAAGAGTCTTCCTCGGTTTCCCACGATCATTTTTGCCCTGGTATTACGAACTATACTCTCTCTCTCTCTCTCTCTCTCTCCTCTCTTCTCTCTCTCTCTCTCTCTCTCTCTGGCAAATTCTTTATCCCAAGACAAATCTCAGTGCTAACATTGATTCGTTCTTGCCGAGGAGAAAAGGATTCTTAACATTTCTCCTTCAATGACGCCAGAGTTTTTATCGGGCGAATTCCCAGATCAACAAATTAAATTTTCGGTTTTGAGTTAGATTTCAACTAAAGGTAAACGAATAAAAGTGACGTGTAACTGGTTCTTTATCTTCATGGCAGCTACTTCATTCGTTACTGGTCATTCACTGAGAAGATCCACATACTGCACGCAAACATCTTGTTCATTACATGAAATGAACCTGCAGTGCCATATGCTCTTATAGCAGTTGTATCCCAAAATACATTTCTCTAAAACCTACGATGAAACGTATCTTCAGGAAAGGTGGTCATTCCGAAACTGGTTTCATAATTGCCGGTTTTTTCTTTTTTGAAAAGAAAACTTTTGTGCTGGCGTTGTCTGTCGGCCCTCAGATCTTAACAAATTTAATCTACTAAGGCTAGAGGGCTGCAAATTGATACGTTGATCATCCACCTTCCAATCATCAAACAGTCAAAATTGTAGTCCCCTAACCTCAGTAATTTTGATTTTATTCAAGATGAAATTTAGCCCTAATCGTGCGTCTGGCAACGATGTAGGCCAGGCCACCACTGGGCCATGGTTGCAGTTTCATAGGTGGCGCTTCATACAGAATTTCACCGCGACCACCGAAACATAGATCTATTTTCAGTGACCATCATTATACGATGTACAGAAAACTCGATTGCGCCGAAGAAACTATTGCGCATTTTTTACTAGTTTCTCACTCACATTAACCAATAATACTTCGTTTCGGTCATAACCTTGGATATCGTATGTATTGTACCGAGAATACGTCAATTGTTTGTATCCTTGTAAGATTTCAATTCCCGTAGTCCTGAGAGGTCTTTTTCTCCAGAATTCCTTGTCATTGAATACCTGGCACCTGACGTTCCATGTTCCAGCTGACCTTCGATCCTTCCAGGAGGCTTTTTTTTCTGTCTTCCCAATTTCTTGCCGTCTTCTGGTCAGGTGTTGATGATAGGGGAGGAAAGCCCTTCTTCAGAGAGGCGAGGTGTTTGCTTGTGGTGACGGAGCTGATATCAAAGAAATATTCCTTCTTTGTATTTCTTGAAGTTATGTTATTAATGGTGGATGCTAACGAGAGAGAGCAGGGGAGAGAGATAGTAAGAGGGAGAGGGAGAGAGAGAGAGATAGAGAGAGAGAGAGAGAGTTCGGTGCAACAAGTCTAAATGACAAGGCTTGAATATTGCCGCTGTACCTCGAAAGATGTCATATCGTCATGAAGTTCTTATGATTACGTTTTAGACAAGACCTTGAAGGTTTCTTCATGATATGACAAGTCAGCTGAATTTCGGTCCTAACTTTCAATTCTAGTTACTGTTCCTAATGAATTCTTTTCTTTCTTCGGACTGGACACTAAGGGACTAATTAATTAACCGTTCAACATGTATATGACACGTATTTATATATATATATATATATATATAATATATATATATATATATATATATATATACTGAAAACTTTGCTTTCACATTGTTGAACGGTTAATTAAGCAGTCCCTTGGTGCTAAATCCGCAAAAAGAAAAGAAGGTATCACAATACTTCTTTCCGTGCTTTTAACTATTTCTGAAATGTTTTCTGGCTGTGTAAGAATTATGGCGCGCCAGTCTCCGTCAGCTCATTATTGCCAGTGGCTATGAGGGCAGCAGGATGGGAGAACTTCTCTAGAGTCCATGTTTCCCAAGAACGTGGATAAAATATCTTTACAGATAAAGTTCTTGGAACAGAGGGTAATAATACCTCTTTTTAAAATGGTGAAAAATATGTAGAGAAATCATGATTAACTGTTTTTTTCCTATTTAATTACTTGTTTAGAATGGAAGGATATCACCATTTATAATTACCCTTTCGATGGGGTAATGCGCCATAGACTGGTTTTGCCTTATTTTAAAGCCTTCAATAACTGAACAGCCTACTAAAATAAATATATTTGTGTAGGAATCATCGATTTAACTTCTCCTTGGAGACAGTGCCCAAAGTGACGAGCTTCAGAAATGCTGATATATCTTTCTGGGTGGCGTGATGTCGAAGTTGCTATCTAAGCAGATCAGTGCCATGTACTGTTTCTATGCACGGGCTCTTGATGCAGAGGCCCCTTCTGAAGCTGGTTAGAGGCAGTTACTTGGGCGTGAACAATGTGTGTGAGTTCGTGCATGTGTGCGAGCTCCGTCCCTACATAATGAGTAAGTAAGATTACCAAGGTGGGAGATCGCTACAGGATCGGCAGAGCCACGATGGCTTCTTCAAAAGTATTTTTGGTGAAGTGTGTGTGAATTCTGTGTTGGAAGGGTAAGCATACTTATTCTTTAGCCAAAGGTGTGACTTGATTGTATTTTGAATATTTATTTCAAAGATGTTCTATTTCATATGATATTTTGATTTTAATTTATAATCTTGTGCTTATCGATGTGTTCTCCTGTCTTCTAACAGGCGGTTCTGGGACAAAGGGGAACTGAATATGGTGACTTAATTAGAAATGGGAACTTGACTAATGTTCCATGGTGTACTTACTTTGTTGACTATGCCTAATGTTATGACTAAACTAATGTTAGCTATTTGATTAATTATCGAGGGTTATCTGAGTTATTTGGACTTTGAGTTCAACATTTCATTTAATCATTTTGTTAAGAACCTGAGCTTATTTAGCCAACACTTTGCTCTTAAATAAATGTATTTTTGTAGTTCACGAGTCTGATTTAATGGCCTTAGGTAATGGAGAGGGGGGAGGTTGTTGTAAAGAGAGAGAGAGAGAGAGAGAGAGAGAGAGAGAGAGAGAGATGAGGGGGGGGGCGAGAGGGGAAAATGGATGTTGCCAGAGCCTTACACACCCAACTTAAGACCACAAGACAGCTAACAGACCCTTTTTTAAGTAGTACCGAGATTAGGATCTCGGTAATTTATGGACTTATTATTCTACTTAAAAAAAAACTTTTAAAAAAGTTGTGAAAAACTAAGCTGACATAAATAATAAAAAACTAGGCCTATTGGCCTTTATTCTACGTTATAGAAAAAAGAAACAAAATCCATTAGTATTAATCATGGTGTTTTTCAGTTCCTTTTTAGTGTAGAAAAATCTTCAACATTGAAAAATATGCAAGAATCAATTCTATTCACATTTAACATCGAATTTATCGAGATGATGTTGATCATTGAGTATTGGTTCCAGCAATGACGTCATTAGAAGAGAAACGTCGCAGTTATTGAGCATTTGGAGAGAAAATGGCGTCTTTATTCAGATTTACCTTGTGGCGTGGATTTTACACAAGAGAGAGAGAGAGAGAGAGAAGAGAAGAGAAGACGAGAGAGAGAGAGAGAGAGAGAGAGAAGAGAGAGAGGAGGAGAGGAGGAGGAGGAGGAGGAGGAGGCAAGAAAGATTCAAAATAAAAACTATAGATAGTAGATAGGGTCTTCTTCTTCTTTCCTACCGTTATCCCTACATTAAGGGGTCGGTTGCCTGATGCGCAATCTCCACTGCCTTCTATCAAAGGCATCATCCTCTAACAAACCTCTTCTCTCCATATCTTCCTTCACTTTATCTCGCTATCTAATTCTGTCTCCCTCTCGATCTTCTGCCTCTAACAGGTTCCTGCCAAGCCCTCTTCACTCTCTCCTCGTCATCCATCCTCAACACATGTCCATACCATCTCAATCGTGGCTCTCTTATCACCTCTGTAATCTTGACTAAGCCTCCCTCCCCTTCTCCTATTTCATCATTTTCCAATCTCAAGCAGCGATATTCTCACCTTTGTTCTCTCAAGCTTTACTTCCTGTTTTCTTCTTAGATCCCATGTTTCTGCTCCATACATTTAAGACTGGCCTTATCACTGTGTTAAACCTGTAGATAGGGTATTGTGATATAAATATCACTACCATTTGCACACATAAAGAGAGAAAATTCTCTTGCGTGTTGACGATACGGAGAGAAAGGGCCAAAGGAAACTTCATTACAGAATGGAATAAAAAAAATAAGTATTTCAAATAGTAGAAAAAGTGAAAAATTTCACCGTCCTTTGCAAGGATGTTATGTCGTTGCATAATACAGTCATGAAACTGGGACCCAGGTTCTCTCTCTCTCTCTCTCTCTCCTTCCGATGACAACGTCAGAATTTCTTAGTTGGAAGGAGCAAAATATTCTGGCAAAAATGTCCTTGACATTTTAAATGTTAAGGGACAATTCGATCCTTCGTCACTCTTATTGAACTTACAGCGGTTGGGGGTTGGGGAGGGGGAGGGGGAGGGGGTAGGGGCGAGTCTAATTCCAAATGTCGGGACGAAATTTTGTATGTCGTACTCTCTCGGCTGTATTTTCAGAGGCCATTTGTAACTCTTATTGTCTTCATATCTGGAAATTTTTTTTTAATTAAAATTTTAAGGATTTCTAAACCGATAGCGTTCAAGAAAATGTTTATTGTAGTTTAGACGATAAAACCGATGCCCTTTCATGCCTCGAAGCGAAAAGAATAATTTTGTAAAGATATAATTGCTATATAGATGGAACTCTAAAACGTGATGAAAACGTTTACTGACGGAGAACTGCTTCATCCAAAAAGTTTGCAAGTGAGATTTGGAAGACTTAAAGTCTTGGCGAAGCAGTTGCATCAATTAATGAAAGTTGCAACAATGAATCCGGGGACGAAAATAACGAAGACTGCTTTCGCTGAGTCTTTTTAGAAGGATTTCAGTTCTGTTTCCAGAATGATTTTACATTGTATTTCACTCCTGGTATAGTAATTTATTACGGAGAGCGCATAATCATGACCTGTTTGTTTATGGTAATTAGTCTTAAAGGGGAAATGTTCGGGAATTGTTAAACGTTCAATTGGGTTCTCTTTCAGGAGGAATCCTTTGCAAATCGAGAGCCCTGTAAACGTTGGAAGCTTCTTTTCTTTCTTTCTTTTATCATTCTGTCAACGTTGACGATTCGGGAAATACTGACATTCACTTTTTGCTTCATCTGTCAATATTCTTTGACTGTTCATGTGCCTCCTGTCTATCAGTGTCCTTGGTCCGTTGCATTGTGCTCTGCCTATTTTTAACCTTTTTCTGTATTTGTGTCTTGTTTGTTTGCATACCTTTCTGTTTCTTTGCCTTTTGCTTGAGTTTCTTTGTAGTGATTGTGTTTGAGAGTCTGTTGTCATTTGGAATGCATTAACTGTGATATTCTGTTTTGCATTATAGTACTGGTCTCCTGAACCACTGAGTCTCGCTTATTGTTCCACTTTTGTTCTCCATAGGAATAGAATTTATTTTTCTTAATCCAAATACAATAAGATTTTGAACACCAATTCTGTTTCCCAAGCAATGACCAATGATGAGGAATATATTCACCTACGGCCAGCATTTTATGGTGTTTATACGGTTGTTTGCTGTGATCAGTCATGATTCCAACATGAACCTGACATCGACGCCAGCTGTGTGTGTGTGTGTGTGTGTGTGTGGTTTTGTGAACAGCAGCTTTTGAAAGCAGGAGTTGGATCAAGATTTGGTTTTAATGTATTGATTCCTTCTAGAAGAGTCCACCACCCAAAGGCAGAAAGCTAGAACCATGAACTCTAGCAAGGCAACAAAGTAGGATTGCTCTCTCCTCTCGTCTCTCTCTCTTTCTCTCGCTCTCTTCTCCCCCTCGTCTCCTCCTCTATCTCGTTCTCTCTCCTCTCTCCTCGATGTTTCTTTATATTATAATATATATATATAATATATATTATAAATGTAATATATATTATATATATATATATATAGATAATATATATTATGAATAAATTAACGTTAAATTTTACTTTCAGTTTTTGATGGGCCCCTTTTTAAACGTAAGTTTTTTTCTTTTTTAGTTTAAATCCATTTTCTTTTGACAATTCCTCTCTGAACAACCTGGATATGGGTCTTTTTGCCGTCTCCTTAATGGTTTGTTATTAGTTTTAATATTTGAGTACTCCCGCCCATGAAAGTTTTGTTTTCTTTTTTCTTTTCATTCAGGTTTGTGATGGTAACTTTGGCTTCCGTTCGTCTGGTGCCAACGATCATAATTTTGACCCGCCTAGCCGGAAGTTTTTCGGGAGGGGGCCTTGTGGCCATTAAGTGGCAAGAGTTCTGTACTCTGTCTCCAACCATAGAAGGACCATGGTATTGTATTTTTTGGGGAGTGCAACGGCAGTTGTCAACGTAATTTTTTTGGGTAGCAGGATACTTACCGTTTTTGCAACACCCTGCATCGTATTGCAGTCAGCTCGAGAGTGAACCCTGTGTGCTCTGTGCCCTTTAGTCCGAAGCTGGATTGCTTGGGGCCCTGTTGGTTGGAGGCTTAGACTTTGTGCCTCAACCGGGGGGGGGGGGGGAGATTTCTACTGCCCTTTAATTGTTGGCAGGAGAGCTCAAGCATTTGACTCTCCGTGAACTGGCCCGTAGTGCGAGCGTATTATACAGCCCTTTACTCCTACTGCCTCTGCCTGAACACTGCGGCCCTTTGGAGTCCGTGATGATGGCCCTCTAGTGGCGGAGAACAGGTAAGCCCACTTTGATTATTAAATTTAACATTATTTAATTTATTTTCTTCATGTGATGGAGCAGGCAACCCCGTATTTAGGTAAAGTACGTCTTTACCTCGAAAATAACGTGTGGCGTCAGCGTCCGGCATTTAACTATTATAAAGACGGTCCTTGGAAGAGTTTTGAAGTGTTTTACCTTTATGGGACTCCGACTTATTGAGTTATTTTCATATTTTTAATACTGTTTTTTTATCTTGAGTATGTATTTAGTACAATGTACTTTGTTTAAAACTGGATGTTTCTTTTGAAGATTTAGGTTAGGATTATATGTTAAGGTTTTCTCCCTATTTTGAATCATCCATCCCTGATTCGTATGGTTAGGGCAAAGAGTGTTTTTCTTTACTTCCACCCCTGTTTACTATTTCTCTTATTCCTCAGCATGATAGTGTTAGGTATGGCGATTGAACAAGTGACTGATTTGGTATTTATTGTGGCTTTTGTTGTGCTTTTCCCCCCCATTATTCGGTTTTCAGAGGGATTCTTTTTGGTTTGTGTTGATTTTTAAGAAATAATTCTTTTGTTAATTTTTAGTTTTGTGGTTTTGGTGTAATCCCTCTCTGAGGATTGTACTCTTTTTAAGTGGTTGGTTTGGTCCATGGGATCATACTCTTTTTGTGGTACTGATCTTGAAATTATCAGGTCCGGCCAAAATGAACCTTAACTTCAGAACCATCGTGAAGTTCATAACAGAAACTTGGCGACCATGTAACAGGACTCCTGACTGACCATTCCAACCTTTGGGAGTTTTGTTTTTTCTTGGAGAGGTGTGATAGGGAGAATTAGGTTAAGTTGGGGGGAAAATTGAACCTATTTTTGTTCTTTTTTTAACTTTTGCCTTGGTTTAGGAAGATGCCTTTAGAGGGGATAATTTGAGGAATTTTCGGCAGCGCTTTTTAGCTAGGTCGACTTGGGAGGAGAAAATCTTGATCTTAAAAGAGATGAGTGGGTGTTTAGCAGAGTACTTGAACTTAGGATACCAACAGATTAGAAGGTCAATTGTTACGTGAGGTCCTTTAAACTATTAAGTAGTAAATAATGCAAAGGAAGCATACGTCTGGTGATTCCAGATTTTGTAAACAATGGTAGTGAGGGAGTGGTTCAGTTAGCCAGGAGGTGGAGCAAATTAAGAGTGAGGTCCTTCTTCAAAGGAAAGCCATGAGTGAGTTTATTCCTTTCAGAGTTTTAAGCTTAAAGAGATAGGAATATAAAACTTTGCAATTGAGGGCGGAAGAGCGCGAAAAAGAGCGAAAATTTGAGTTGCGAATGCGTGAGTTTCACAATATAATAATAGTGATAATAATAATAATAACAATCATATTCGTTTTGAGCTAATGAGTGCTTTGAAGTTAATGCCAGTATTCGATGAGGAAGATGTTCCTGATTTCTTTATTTCGTTTGAACGAATAGCAAGGAAAATTGTCTTGGCCCAAGGATATGTGGACCACTATGGTTCAGTGTAAATTAAAAGGGAAGCTCAGAGGGTATATAACACTTTAAGCGAGGATCTGTCGGCGGATTATGATTCTGTTAAGGCCATTATCCTTACGGCATATGATTTGGTTCCGGAGGCTTATCGACAGAAGTTCCGTAACCTTAAGAAAGAACCCGGTAATGACCTTTGTTGAGTTTGCAAGGAGAAAGGAACAATTCCTTGATGATTGGCTTAAGTCTAAGGAGACTGACTCTTTCGAAAAACAAAAATTAAAAGAGTTAATTTTAGTCGAAGAGTTTAAAAGAATGGTTGCTAGAGAACTAAAAATTCATTTAGATGAACTTAAATTGGATTCTCTTCAAGAGATCGCTATCGCTTCTGATGAGTATTCCCTTGCTCATCGTCAGACTGTGTGAAAGAGGTTAGTGGTAAGAGGTTCCCTCCTCGAGGTAACGGTTGGAGGGGGAATAACCGGAAATCAGTCAGGTCATGGTACCTTTATTGACAGTTCGGTGGGTGACCGAAGAAAGAGCAAGAATCAAAAATGACAATAAGAGTAATGGTAGCGAAGCACGTAGTTTCGTAAATAGCAGTAGGAATGGTAGTAGTAGTAATGATAGTAGGTCCTCGAGGTCCGATGTAGTTTGTTTTTGGTGCCACCGCCGTGACATTTTAGGCAGATTGCTTTTGCGCGCCGTAAATTTTTTGAAAAGAATAAAGAACCCGTGACATTGGTATCGGCGGAACACCGCAAAGGGAGGAGTCAAAATGACTAGATTTGATAAGTATATATCTGATGGTTCCGTCTATGTTGATAGCGCTATGCAAATTGGTCGTTGTGTGAAGATTTTAAGAGACACAGGCCGCCGCTCAGGTCGTTGATATTGCGGAGGTCAGTTCCCGAAGGTGTTGTCTTTAAGAATAAGAACTTTGTCTTGTTGGGTGGATTTCCTGATACGGTGGCCTCGTATCCACTGGAAGAGTTATATTTGAAGACTAAGAATTTTCAGGGTATGGTTAATTTGGCCATAGTAGATACTTTGCCTATTCCTGATGTAGACATTATATTTGCCAATGATTTAGCCGCCGAGGCTGAATGTGACTTATTCCCTATTTTGACTTTGGTAGACCTGGTAGGTGACCAGATAAGCATTGATGATTCGTTGAATCCTGTGTCTGTGGTGACGCGTTCTCGGTGCTAAAGAGGTGACCTCGCGGAGGTAGAAACTCGATGCTGAGTTAATTATGGACAAGTGACTGACATTGTGACTGGAGTTAATAATGATAATGATGTTGACATTGATAATAATGATAATTTATCTTTTCAGGACAATAATAATGTATCTTTTCGGGGCATCAATTGGAATGCAAAGGTTTTTAAGGAAGCCCAAGGAAATGAATTCAATCATTTAGAACTTAGTGATGGTAGTGATCTTTCTAAACCTGTATTTATGAAACAAGAAGGTTTGCTCTACCGTGTGAGTAGGTCAGTTAATGCACCTGCTGACCAGGTAGAGGTAATTCGGCAGCTAGTTGTGCCGGAAAGGTATAGGAGTAAGTTGTTATATTTTAGTCATGAACATAACCTCGCTGGTCATTTCGGGGTTAGGAAGACCTTTCAGAAATTGGCACGGCATTTCTTTTGGCCCCAGATGCGCCGTGAGGTTAAGAAACATGTGTTATCTTGTAAGGTGTGTCAGATTGTGGGGAAACCGAATCAAAAGATCCCTAAAGCCCCTCTTATTCCCATTCCCTCAGTAGGTGAACCTTTCAAGGAGGTAGTTATAGATGTAGTGGGCCCTCTTCCGCGGACGCGCGGAGGTAATGAATATCTGCTAACCATGGTTTGATAGGGTGACGCGTTTTCCTGAGGCTATACCCTCTGAGGAGTATTCGAGAAGGTGGTGGAAGCATTAATTGGATTTTCACTAGATTCGGCATTCCAAGGTTTTTACAGTCAGACTGTGGCACAAACTTTACAAGTAAGTTTTTTAGAAAGAAAATGGTTGAACTTGGTGTTAATCATGTTACCTCTTCTCCTTACCACCCAGAAAGTCAGGGTCAAGTGGAAAGGTTCCACCAGACTCTGAAGTCTGTATTAAAGAAGTTTTGTTATGAAACAGGTAATGAGTGGGATAAGGAGGTTCCTTATGCCCTATTTGCTATAACGGTCTGTACCTAATGAGTCTTTGGGTTTCTCTCCTTCGAAACTTGTATTTGCCCATAGTATACACGGTCCTCTTGATGTGGTAAGAAGAACATTGGGAAGGAGAGACGTCTGAAGTTAATGTGATTGATTATTGGTTTTCTAATTTTACAGGGGTAAACTGAGGAGAGCTTGGGATTTTGCTCAAGAGAATTTGCATAAAAGTCGTCTGTAATTGAAGTCTAATTATGACATTGGTACCAAGGTTCGTATCTTTAAGCCTGGAGATCGTGTATTAGTCTTACTGCCTATACCAGGTAACCCACTGAAAGCTCAGTTTTCAGGGCCCATGGAGGGTTGCTGTGAAAAAGATTAATGATGTAAATTATTTGATTGAAACTCCTGGTAGGAGACGAAATTCTCGTATTTGTCATGTAAATATGTTAAAGCCTTTTATTAGTAGAGATGTAGATCAGGTAGAACAGTAGTAGTAGATGCAATTGCAGTAGTGTCTGTAGAGGTAGATGAGAATCCTATGGTTAACAAGAAAATGTCTGTTAATCCTGATGCTTTGTCAAGCAATTCCGATATTTTAAGTAACATTAATATTAAATTTCAGCATTTAAATTCTGAGAAATCAGAAGCTTTAATTGATATTATCCACAGGTATAAAGATTTGTTTCAGGACGCGCCAGGTAGAACGAATGTTTTTGGCCACGACGTGGACGTTGGGGACGCTAAGCCCATTAAACAGTGCCCATATAGGCTTAACCCTGTCAAGAAGAAGATTGTTCAGGAGGAGGTCCGCTATATGTTAGACCATGATTTAATTGAACCAAGTTGTAGTCCTTGGAGTTCCCCGGTCGTGTTGGTTAAGAAGGAAGGAGGGCAACACCGGCTTTGCTTTGATTACAGGAAGGTCAATGAGATGACCAAGACAGATTCTTTTCCCTTGCCGAGGGTGGAAGATTGTATCGACCGAATTGGGTCTGCCAAGTTTATTACAAAGCTAGATTTGCTGAAAGGGTATTGGCAGGTTGGTCTTTCCCCTCGTGCGAGGGAAATCTCTGCTTTCGTTACAGGTGACGGTTTATATGAATGCAAAGTTATGCCCTTCGGAATGAAGAATGCGGCTGCCACCTTCCAAAGACTGATGAATCGTATCACTCAGGTTTGGAAGGGTGCGTCGTGTATATTGATGATTTGGTTTATATAGTGATGATTGGGAGTCCTCATGTTTGGTAAGACTTGAAGCTTTGTTTAAGGCTTTGAGGGAAGCCGGTTTGGTAGTTAACTTGAAGAAGAGTGATTTTGCTCAGGCCACGGTTCTATATCTTGGACATGAGGTAGGTCTGGGCAAAGTTGCTCCTAAGAAAGCTAATGTAGAGGCCGTAGCTAGCTTTCCTGCTCCTCAAAATAGGAGAGGGGTTAGGAGGTTCCTAGGAAATGGTTGGATACTACATGGAAGTTTATAAAGAACTTCTCTGAAATTGCAACTTCTTTAACACAAAATTTATTAAGAAAGGAGTAAGGGTTTGTTTTGTATGGTCCAAGGATGCCAAGAAGCCTTTGAAAAGTTAAAGGCAGTCTTGACTAATTATCCTTTGCTGCAATCTCCAAATTTTGATCTCCCCTTCAGATTAGCGACAGATGCGAGTGACATGGGACTTGGAGCGGTTCTTCTCCAGGAGGATGATGCAGGGATGGTTCACCACCCCCCGTCGCTTACTTTTTCGAGGAAGTTATCACCGGCAAGAGACAGATATTCACTATTGAAAAAGAAGCCTTATGTTTAATAAAAGCTATAACTCATTTTTCAGTTTATTTGAGTTCATCACTTCATCCTATTATGGTCTACACAGACCATAATCCTCTAGTGTTTATCCAACGGTTTAAGGACAAAAATATGAGGTTGCTTAGGTGGAGTCTCTTTTTGCAGGAATATGACCTTCAAATTAGGCATATAGCAGGGAAGGATAATGTTATACCAGATGTTTTATCTAGGTGTTTTTAAGAGTAGGGAGTAGGCTGTAGTTTGGTCTCTAGGTTAGGTATTACTGACTTTTCCTTTCCAGGTTTTGGTTTAATTTCTATTGTTTGCTCTGTATTAGTTATTTGATTTATTTCTAGTATTTAAAGTAACTAATTTGAGTATTTGAAATAATTAATTCAAGTTTTGCCATTTCTTTTAGTTTTTGACCTAAAAAAAAAAAAAAAAAAAAAAAAAAAATTTTTTTTTCCTTTTTGGTGGGGAGGTATGATAAATTAACGTAATTTATTCAGTTTTGATGGCCCCTTTTTAACGTAAGTTTTTCTAGTTTAATCCAGTTTCTTTTGACATTCTCTCTGAACACTGGATATGGGTCTTTTGCCTCTCCTTAATGGTTGTTATTAGTTTATATTGATACTCCGCCCATGAAGTTGTTTCTTTTCTTTTCATGTTTGTGATGGTATAATTTGGCTTCCGTCGTCTGTGCCACGTCATATTTTTTTTTGACCCTCTCCCGGAGTTTTCGAGGGGGCCTTGTGGCATTAGTGCAAGAGTTCTGTACTCGGCTCCACATAGAAGACCAGTGTGTTGTATTTTTGGCAGTTCAACGCAGTGCACGTATTTTGGGTACAGGATACTTCCTTTTGCACACCTGCATCGTATTGCATCACTCGAGAGTGACCCTGTGTGCTCGTGCCCTTTGTCCGAAGCTGGATGCTTGGGGCCTGTTGTTGGAGGCTTAGACTTTGTGCCTCACGGAGATTTCTACTGCCCCTTTATTGTTGGAGTGGAGAGCTCAGCATTTGCTCTCGTGAATGGCCCGTAGTGCGAGCGTATTATACGCCCTTTACTCCTGCCTCTGCCTGAACACTGCGCCCTTGGAGTCGTGAGGAGGCCCTCTAGTGGCGGAGAAGAGTAAGCCCACTTTATTATTATTAACATTATTAATTTATTTTCTTCATGTGATGGAGCAGCAACCCCTTATTTAGTAAAGACGTCTTTTACTCGAAAATAAGTGTGCGTCAGCGTCGGCATTTAACTATATAAAAGACGTCCTTGGAGAGTTTTGAGTGTTACTTTATGGACTCGACTTATTGAGTTATTCATATTTTTATACTGTTATCTGAGTATGTATTTAGTACAATGTACTTTGTTTAAAACTGATTTGTGAAGATTTAGGTTAGGATATAGGTTAAGGTTTTCTCCCCTTTTGAATCTCCATCTATCGTATGGTAGGGAAAGAGTGTTTTTCTTACTTCCACTGTTTACTTTCTCTTATTCCTCGCATGATAGTTAGGTAGGCGATTGAAGAAGTGACTGATTTGGTATTGTATGTGCTTGTTGTGCTTTTCCCCCCATTATTCGGTTTTCAGAGGGATTCTTTTGTGTGTTGATTTTTAAGAATAAATTATTGTTAATTTTTAGTTTGTGGTTTGGTGTATCCTCTCTAGATTGTACTCTTTTAAGTGTTGGTTTGTCAGGATCATACTCTTTTTGTGGTACTGATCTGAAATATCAGGTCCAAAAGAACCTTACTTCAGACCATCGTGAAGTTCATAACAATATATAATATATATATATATATATATATATAGATATATATATATATATATATATATATATATATGATTCAAATTCGCCGCACTTCCTTATATCCTTATACCCAAGGAGCAGTTAATTATAATTTCCCGTAGTTGTAAGCTATTCCCACGGTATAGTGAATTCGATATTGAACCATACTTGTACCTTAGAATCTGTGAGTATGAAGGTTCCATGTGTATATGTGAAAAAAATTTGCATACAGATATATCTATAAATATGTGCATGTATCCAGTAAAAGGATCCACAGTAATATTCTTGGTTTTCAAGACGAAATATATTTGTAGAAATATTTATAATGCTTAGAGCTTTCGTCCATATATATACATACATATGCATGTATGTATATATATGTGTGTGTATAAATGTATATAATGATGTCATTTATAGGATTAAGCTGAATACCTACACAAAACGTTTCTTAACGTACTGTACAACACTGCCCAACGGGATGACACTTAAACCTGCTCATGGTTTCACTTTTTCCAGAAGAACAGAAGGACAGGTTAATCAAGGTCGGTGTTTGGTAAGGTTAGTGTCTTAGCAGCCTAATCGGATGTCGGAAGTCGGGAGTTCTCGCCTCTGCATTTCGGCCAGTTACTGCAATGGAGGAGGTTGGGGCGGGGTAAGGTTTTGGGAACCTGGCTGATGTTCGCTTGACCACCTTAAGGTTGTCGAGGACTGAAATCAGGCATCTGTAACTTTATTGTATCTTCATCAAAATATTCCAAACCATCGATGCCGAACGGAGACAGCTTACAGTATTTTACCAGTTACGTTGATAATCCAAAAAAAAAAAAAAATCCTTGGCTCTTGGGATTAACTGACGCTAAAGGTTATAGCATAATGTGAAAGTTCGAAAGTACGATTCGCTCTGCTGACTTCGCCTAGTTCTTACCTGGAAAATACTGACCTACTTCCTACATACTGTGATCACACATAGGCACGTAGATGTATGTTTCCAGATATCTTTTTTTTAATCATATGTAAATGAAAATAAGAAACGAAAGAGAAACTCGTTCAGTGGTTCTTGCGAGATTAAACAACTGACAAAATTATGACGTACAAAATCGGTGCCATTAAACGGAAAGGTTTAAAGAATGGTGTCCTATCAGAAGAGCAAGACTAGAGGTTGATTTAATGTAATCAACTTGCTGGAGTTCCCTGAGGCTATGGTGCAATTGCGTAATAAAATTATAGATTCCGAAATGGAATATTCATGGAATTCGTGGCGTTAATTCCAACCCCGGAATCTCCACTGCGTTCTCTCACTCGCCGGTTTTATCTTTTTGCTCCTCTTTCGCGAAGTGGAGGAATTCTTCCCTTCTTCATTGACTCAGAAGTTCTCTCTGTTGACAAACTTGTTTTTGCTTCTAATTTTGTGCAATGAGCAATTTCCTCCGCTTTCTTTCTTTCTTTCTTTGACTCTGTGGGAGCGATACTCTTGACTTTTATTTTTGGATAATTGATTTTTTTATTGTTTTTTTCCAAGGGCATAGCGGCTCTTTGAGAGGAATTTTCCGCTTCCAAGTTTTCTTAGGGTTTGGCTTCGCATTATGACGTGAATTTTATAGTTACTTAAACATATTTCCTTCTGAAAGTAATATTGTCTCGATGTAATTATTCCGTATAATATCCCTCTTCCTCTCGTCAGGCTTTTGACATAAGTTCGCGATTAATCTCGAGGGATCGTCCGTCCAATATTCCGCCCAAAAATGTAATGTTGGCGTTGGAGGGAGAAACTTGATTCTGCCATTTTTCTCATCGATCATCATTTGGTTATTCTCTTCGTCTGGACTTGTGAAGCCTCTCTCTCTCTCTCTCTCTCTCTCTCTCGACCCTGTAGCTACTTCTCCGTGGACACAGAAGACAAGACATCGAACATCGCCGGAGTCATTAGCATTTTTCATGTCCCCCTTATAATTGCTGTTGCAGCCTTCTCTTGCATTGGTTTATTTATGTATATATTTATTTATTTGTTAATAACTTTATTTACCTCATGAATATCATCATTTTTCTAATTTATTTATATGAAAAAGATAAATTATTCATTTCTAAGTAGATGGTATGCTAAATATTTTTACATTTCATATGTTAACTAATACATGTATTTGCTCCATCTGGAATCTCTCTCTCTCTCTCTCTCTCTCTCTCTCTCTCTCTCTCTCTCTCTCTCTCTCTCTCTCTCTCTCTGTATATATATGTAATATAAAGACTGATAATGAGATGTATGAGACATTGTTGTATGTCACGTGCCTTGACATTCCTTGGAGATTGGGGAATCATCATTTTTAGCTTCCCTGGAGACAGAGAGTCTGAGCGACATCTTAAGAATGCTGATGTGTCTTGAGATGGTGTGACATTTTAAGATCCTTACTAAGCAGGTCAACGTTCGTCCTGTAGGTATGGGCGTTCGAGGGGGATGACTTTGAAACCAGTTGAGAGTGGTTTCAGGGCGTGGACGAAGGGCGTGAGTTTGTCTGTAGGCGGATCTAGTGGAGGGAACTATGTTCTGGAGAGGAGTGGGATAATTCATTTGGATATTTGGTGTGACTAATTACTTTATAGACTAATATTTTACGGGGGTTATCTGAGTTAATTGAACTTTGAGTTATCATTTCATTTAATTATCCTGTAAGAATCTGAGTTATTCATTTTATATATATATATAATATATTATTATATATATATATATATATATATGTATATATATATATATATATATTATATAATATTATATTATATATATATACACACACATACAGATATATATTCCTGAAGCGGTGTCTTTTTTAGTTCTTCCACCAATTTTAATTCTGTCCTTTGGCCTCTTATTATAGCAAAAATTCTCATTAATTAAAATATTGAAAGGTGAAGATTATGCTTTTTCCAAGCACGATGGGAGACTCGATGGCTTGAAGTTGCCCCGAGGGAGATAATTTTGCATCGCCTTTAATCTATTTTGGAATCATTTAATTCTTTTTATCCCCATTAAATGAATATTTTCTTTGTCTAGATTAAAATTTATTTCAGAGGGGTTCCAGAGCAAATCTTTGACAGTAACATTGTTAGTTAAACTTTTCTTTGAAATCCAGAACCAACTATTTATTCCTTTACGCAACACAGAAACTTTTAGTACTGTGGTAGTCGTTGTCATCAAATTTGGTATTAACATCTTGAACGGAATGTCTTCGTATTATGACTCATGTGAGGGACGTTTTAATCGCGTGCTAATGCCCAGTAATGTCAGAGGCTCGTGTCACGCGGAGTGACATTCGCAGCAAGGAAGGAAGGAAGGAAGGAAGGAGAAGCTCCTCTGTTTTATGACGAGCATTTTCGGTCTAAGTCGAGCTCGACCTGAACAGCAACACGCATTTGATAATGGATTTCATTTCCCGGCTGCTGAGTTGTTCCTGCAATTTTGGTTTTCTCGACGTCGTCTGGTAAATGAACCAACGTAGCGAAATTCGTTGATGGAATTTTAAAAAAGAAAGAGTGGGGGGACAATGAAGTAGGATTAAATAAAGGTTTATGGAAGAACAAACAGCAAAGCTTCATCAGTGTCGGTTAGGGTAATTAAGAGTAATCAAGAATGTCCCCATACACATACCGAGTCAATACTCCATCTTTTTTCCGTTCAATTTGTAAAGAAAGCGTATATTCAACGTTTATGTTCCCTTCGCATCCTGCAATTAGTTGGTGAATAGCTCCTAAAAATCATATAATAAGAGAAAATAAATAAATGAATAGAGAGACTGTACTTGCCCCAGAACTTTTAATCCGAGTTTGGCTTTTAGATGCAGGTGAGAGGACGGGGAATAACTTTTAAGAGCTGGGCTATGCTGCCTTGTATTTCCTAGATTAGCAGTCATGGGCATTGGCTTATCTTGGATGTTGGAATTCTTTTCCATGGTAAACAGACCAAGATTGATTACAAGTTCGGGAGATGAATACGGGACTTTATTTGGCAAACAATTTAAGGTCCATGACAACCATTGATTTTATTTTATTTTGTTTTTTTGTCATATAGTTGTATTACACTAAGGTAACCTTCTTCCTTTTTTGTCTACTGGCTTTTCACTTTTGTGACCAACTCCTAATTGTCGCGATTTTTTACTTTCTCTACCCTAACGTCATTCAAATAAAAAGTATGCTTGAATATAAATTGACTTTGATCTTTTCCAAGCCCCCAATGACATCCTTAAGGCATTTGTCAGCCTGTTGTGAATCGCTATTCTTCATCATTGTCTGCATTTGGTCAATTTTCCTCCTGGGATGGTGAATGATACGGAAGTAGCGTGTTATTTCTCTTAGAATTAAACACATTAATATCCAGCGAATCTTCAAATTGCTCCCCAATGGCGAACGTCAGCAACATAGTACAGCACGTCTGCTATGGGTTGAAGCACACTTAGGACTAAAGCTACACACTTCAAGTCAAGAACCTGCCTAACACCGATTTTCCTCCAGTTATTACAAAAAAAAAGTTTTGCCCAGGCGTGTGGACTACATTTGGGGCCTGTTTACCTACCTAGGGTTAAAAAAAATTCATAGCAAAAAAATCTCTAGAGATCCAATTACTCTGTAAAGTTCTCCTGAAGAAATCTCAAGTTTGAGTACAACTTGCTAGAATTCAAGCATGCTACAATTCACTCGATTTGAGCTTATGTAGATTAAATGAAGTTCTGAAACTTTGAGATGAAAACTCGAGGGTCTCGCAGATGAAATGATATGGGCTACAGAAAAATGGAAAGCTAGGAAAGAACGCAAACCTCCTCTAATCAATAGAGTAGGAGCATGAGGAACAAAACCCGTTAGAGATGAACATCCATCCTTTCATAAATAACCCTTGGAGATGGGGAAGTCAAAACTTAGATCCGTGTTACTTTTGAAACCGGGGGAATTGTCATTATTCCTAAGACCATTTCTGCTGCAAAGAACGCTCCCGCATAAACAAGAATCACAGTTGGATACAAATTTAGGTAAAGAGTGTAATAGGCCGGGAGGATATAATTATCCTTTCGTTTAGACATTGTTCTGTATATCACTATAAGCAGTTATATTACTCATGAGGTAGTCAATGATGACCAAGCCGAGCTTCTCAAATGAGAAAGAAATCAGAAAGTCACCATAAGAGATATGAGGCCTATTTCTTGTTTACAAAAATCAGTTGTTGTTTCAAGCATGTTCCCGTCTTATAAACATATTCGTGAAAGTCAGTAGATATTCCATGAGTCTTTGGAAATGAATATGAGTAGCGATATCTTTGTATATCAGGTGTTAAAGCTACATTAATATTATCTAAAACCAAACAAAAACGTTTAATCGGTGCCCTTCACAAATGGCGGCAATAGTTTTTGATAAAATTTACTGCGGAAAACGAGTGAAAATTGTCACCGGGAAAACCTTGGCAGCGTAGGTTAGTTATGAGTGGCCATCACTACATTCTTTAAGGTCCTCTGCCAATCTTCGCCCCAATGTGTTTATGTATTGTAAACTGGGTGGTGAGCATTTTCTAAAGAATAGTACTTTCGTAGAGAATTTAGGAACATGAGTGAATTTCATTCAATGCATTATAGGCATTACTTACGGTTCTTTGCATCATCCCTTTGGCCCCTAGCTGTAACCCCTTTACATACTTTTATTGCACCTACTTCATATCTTTCTTCCATATTACTAGCCCACCTCTCCTGACAACAATTGTTTCATAGCGCATCTGCGAGACTTTCATCCTGTTACACTCTTAAAGCCCTTTTTTGGCATTTGGCCTAAATTTTGTATATTCTAAAGAGGAGTAAGGCTACCTCGGTGTCATTTTCTTATTGGGTTTTGACGGAAATTCTGTAATAAACGGTCTTATGTGAGTAGACCGAATTTACTGTTATCTGGGAATCACGAATTCTTAATAAACATTTTTTATTTTTACATAATTTTGAATCTAAAATTAAATAAGAGAAATATTCTTTCCCTGTCACTTTTGTTACTTTCACGTTTAATGAATTCTGGTAAGAAAAAAAAAAAAGAGCAGTTAGCTTTGTTGATCTGTTTTTACAGGATTCAACAAGACTCGATTCCGTTATTTGTTAAAGTTTACATTAGAAAAAAAAAGAATTTAGTGTCATCATAGAGATGATTTTCTTAAATGAATGCGGCCATGGAACTATATTAATGCGGCAACTTCTCAGTCAAGGAGCATTTTTAGTTTTGCTGAAGAGCCGGGCCTTCCTTCAACGATTATAATTTCATTCAGCTTATTCAATTCATTACAATAGATCATATAAATTATTTCATACACGCCAGACATGAGAATAGTCTCGGGTGTTTCTTAGCTACAAGTATAACCCTAGCATTTGCTGTGCCAGATAATGCTTAACCAGTTAATTAATTGCCTGCCTGCTATAATGTAAGTAATAGTTCCATATCATATCAGAAAAAATGGGTTTTAATCAGGCATCATTTTAAAGTTTCTTCTTACGCTAATGAAGCCTTTTTTTCTTTCTTTCTATTTTTTTTTTTTTTTTTAGGTTGTCGCGATAAGTCGAGAAATATTGAAATTCAATTTGGATCGATGAGAGACTGAGGATTCCAGGTCTTTGTTCCCGAACTTATCACAGAAATCACTTGCGTTTCTTTTGAATCTTTTGCAGTTCGGTCTGATTTTTTTTAACAATTCTCTTACAGACGCAATTTGTCATATTCGCCTATATCATAATATAACCAACTCCTATATTTAAAAGACATATTCATCAAAGAAAACAAAACATATTTTTTCGAAAATCTGTAGGGGAGCATATTTTACGAATTTTTCGGTTAATCTGATTGTACATTATTTCATAAACAGTAAATGTTTAGAACAAAGCATGTTTATCTATTATTTCAAAAAAACAGTATATATATACATACATACATACATATATATATATATATATATATATATATATATATATATATATATATATATATATATATATATATATATTATACTTAGCTTGATGATAAATAACAATGCCAAGACCAGGAAGAACATTCTTTATTTTACGAACTTTCGAGGTTTAAAACCTCATCTTCAGGCTGAAAAAAATAACAAGGATAAGAAATCACTAAAAATTACAATAAAAGGAATTGTCTTACTAAAAGCTTCAGTAAAAACATAAAATAAAACGAACATCACATACAAACTAAAAATTAAAAATTACGAAAAAACTAAAACAAACGCAACACATACAAAAACAGAAATTAAAATAAGACGAAATGTAAACAAACTACCATACTCAAAAATAAAATGGCTAACGACCCACTTTGTATACCTACTATGAAACTGTATGATAGCCAGTTGAATACCGGACGAGTTGTTGTTCAATTCCCGTTTCATTTTCTTAATAAACAGCGACTCTGAAATTAAAAGGTCCAGTCTATTTGAGCAAAAAGACAGTACTCTAAAATGAATGAAATATACTATGACTGTACAAAATTTAGGATGTTAAATGTAGATATTGCGAGTCACATTTTGAAATTCGAAGACAAATTAAACCGGCTGTTAAGAAGTTTGAGAGATAAAATTGGAGAAGTTACATATAGTAGTTTATTTGCTCCAGGGTTAAAGCCGGGTTATATGTATGGTCTACCTAAGGTTCATAAAATAGAAAACCCATTGAGACTCATTATATCCTCAATTGGCACTTTTAGCTATTATCTGTCAAAGTTTCTGGTTCCAGTTTTAAAACCTCTAACTTTTAGTGAGTTTAATGTCCCAAATTCTTCCAAGTTTGTCAAAGAATTGTGTTCTTTCGATTTTAACCAAGATTTTGTAATGGCTAGTTTTGATGTAACCTCTCTTTTCACAAATATCCCGTTAAAAGAAACAACTGACATTCTTAATAATATATGTGAAAACCACATAACAACTTTTGGACTTAGTAAAGTAGATTTGCGAAAATTATTACAATTGGCTACAACTGATGGCATTTTTACTTTTGATGGTATATTATACAATCAAATAGATGGAGTTGCTATGTGAAATTCCCTTGGACCTGTATATGCAGATTGCTTCATGGGTTATTGTGAAAAGATTTGGATGTCTGAATGCCCTGTTGCCTTCATTCAACCCTTGTAGTATCGTAGGTACGTGGATGACACTTTCCTTGTGTTTAGGGAACGTTCACACGTGGATTTATTTTTTGAATATTTCAATTCTCGTCATCCTAATATTTCTTTTACTTGTGAGACAGAACAGGATAATATGTTGTCATTTTTAGATGTTCAGGTACACAGAAATAGAGGTAAATTTGAGACTTCCGTTTATAGGAAAAGTACTTTTACTGGCTTGGGATTGAATTATCTTAGTTTTTCACCAAAGTTGTATAAACTTAATTCAATACGTACTATGATAAAGAGAGCTTACACTGTTTGTTGTGATTTTAATTTATTTCATCAAGACATGGTCTTCCTACAGAATTATTTTTCTGAAAATTCTTATCCTGTATTTGTTTTTTACAAAGTTCTGAAAAATTTTCTAGATGAAAAATTTTGTCCCAGACCGGTGTACAGTACTGCTAGTAAAGATGTAAAGTACATTAAATTGACTTTCCTTGGTCAAAGTAGCTACTTGGTACGAAAAAAGTTACAAGAAATACTTAAGCATAGTTTTCCTCAAGTTAGTTTCAGATTTGTTTTTACTAACCC
Organism: Macrobrachium nipponense; assembly: GCF_015104395.2. Classification (NCBI taxonomy): domain Eukaryota; kingdom Metazoa; phylum Arthropoda; class Malacostraca; order Decapoda; family Palaemonidae; genus Macrobrachium; species Macrobrachium nipponense. The sequence continues at coordinate 1,149,212 of NC_087208.1, read as the reverse complement.
TTTTACTGTAGGATCACTTTTGAGGGAGAAGCCTGCTCTTCCTGTGGACCTTAATTCGAGTGTCGTTTACTTGTTTACCTGTTCGCAGTGTAGTCTGCGATACGTGGGATCCAGTTCCCGCTGGCTTAGACACAGAATTTTGGAACACAGAGGTCTTTCTGTTAGAACTAGGTTTCCTCTTTCTAAACCACCCTTTTCTGCTATAAGGGAACACAGTTTAGCACAGGACCATCCTTTCACTCACGTAGATTTTAGAGTACTGTCTTTTTGTTCAAATAGACTGGACCTTTTAATTTCAGAGTCGCTGTTTATCAAGAAAATGAAACCGAAGTCGAACAACAACTCGTCCGGTATTGAACTAGCTATCATATAGTTTCATAGTAGGTATACAAAGTGGGTCGTTAGCCATTTTATTTTTGAGTATGGTACGTAGTTTGTTTACCTTTCGTCTTATTTTAATTTCTGCTTTTGTATGTGTTGCGTTTGTTTTAGTTTTTTCGTAATTTTTATTTTTAGTTTGTATATGACGTTCGTTTTATTTTATGTTTTTACTGAAGCTTTTAGTAAGACAATTCATTTTAATGCAATTTTTAGTGATGTCTTATCCTTGTCCTTTTTTCAGCCTGAAGATGAGGTTTTAAACCTCGAAAGCTCGTAAAATAAAGAATGTTCTTCCTGGTCTTAGCATCGTTATTTATCGTCAAACTAAGATTCCCAAGCAGCCGCCCAATTACTGAGACTATTATATAATATATATATTATATATATATATATATATATAATATAATATATATAGATTATATATATATATATATTGTCACGGGCGTGGCCGGGAGGTGAATGGATGGCTCTAAATTGCCTTGTCAACGGCACTCTGCCTTAAGGATGGCACAAGGTGATCAGAAGAAAATATACAGGTACAAACAATAGAGCACCACGGCACTACAAGTTACTGTAGAAGTGACATTCTCATAAGCAAAATGCCACAATACTACAGAAATATACATAAACCTCACTGGATTAAACTCATCAAAAAAGGGGGGAACAGGATGCTTGCAAGGGACTGGTGCAAAGGAGAAATGTAGAACACTCTTCACACTAAGGTCCATGAATACTTGACCAGATATGGCACTGGCAATGGCAAAGGGTGGCACCGTTGACCTACAGGTGACATACAAAACAGGCACTTGCAATCAGATCAGCAGTGAAGGGAATGTTGCAACATACGAGTGTAATTATGAATAGAGCAGATTTAGAATACACTAAGCAAGCGAGTTGTTAATAATCCACACTGATATTTAACACTGAAATCCTATCATTGATCAGTTAACACTGGCATTCCAACACTTATGAGAATTGTATGAACCAAAGATCAAAGTCACGAAAACCTCGGAGGGAGATTGCAAGGCATATGGATTCTGGAGAACAAGTGGGAAGAAAGTAAATGTAATGGTGAGGGTGAACTGCAACTTCCATTCACTTTACCTTTTGTTCGTGAACGGGACGTGAAGAATAGAGCCACTCTGCCGATGTGGAACTTCAGTGGAAGCAGTGTTGCAATCAGTCCAAACCAAGTGAGAATAAGGTGAGAGGTGGTGGGCGCGTCTGGGCTACAGACTCATCAGCGCAGAGGTCCAGGGCAGTTGTGGAAGGACCCAACCTTCACAAGGACAGCATCACAGGGGAGTGTTTGGGACTGACTCTGGCAGAGTACCCTCTTAGTCTACTAGTTAGCTAGCAGTAGCCAGGTGTGACTTGTTGTCACCTCTATATATACCAAGATATGACCAACGATTTCTTGTTTTCTTGTTTTTATCGTAGGCGGCTGCCCCATTGTCTCGTATTCCTTTGGGGATGCAAATCCTGGCAGGTTGCTGGAAAGAAAATTGTAGTTCGATAGAAGGGGTTAACAATGACGAAGTCATTAACACTTGAAAGGCAAGGGCCAAAAGGGTAGAGAACCACATGTGGTTTAGGGTCAGGTAGTAAGGAGGCAGAGCTCAGGTGGGTAAGGAAGGCATGATGTGCTCCCTAGCAATTTTCTCTAACAACTATGGCATGCTTCTCAAAAGGTGTTAGGGTGTTATCATGAGTTACTTCTTAAGCTCATGGGAAAATCCTCAAGTGACTTTTGGGGCTTGTTTCTTAATTACTTGCTTCTCAGCGCTCGTGGGAAAAATAAGAGGATGAAAAGGGACTGTTTTTTTAAAACATCAAGGGGTTTATTCCAAGGAATTGTTTACTTTTTCCATTTTTCTTTATCTCACTCCTTGTTTAAGATTTAGGGAGAAGCATGCACAAACTTCCCTTTCTCTTATACTTAATCGAAATCCGCAATCTTTCTCTCTCTCTCTCTCATCTCTCTCTCTCTCTCTCTCTCTCTCTCTCTCTCTCTCTCTCTCTGTCCATAACCACGTTTATTGTGGACAACCCCATCAGATCATTTCTATGCCAGGGGAGAAGGGGAGCGAAACATTCCCTTCTTTTTTTCTCTTCCATATTTCGGGGAACTTTTGACCATTTCAGAACGCCTCCATATTTATCAGTTGTCTCCTTCCTGCTTCCCTTTGGCGCATTTGTTGACCCTTTTCGTTTCATGCTGAAATGCCCAGACATAATGACGTCGTTACTAGCAGCTCCACTTTTCGCATGTTTATTCACACACCAAGTTCGCGTAACATTTGAAAGAACCGCTTTCCCGAAAATCCCTTTGAGGTTCTGTAAACATAAGCATGAGTTAGCATATGGCAGTCAGCTGATTGTGTTGGAGTGTAGCTGAAGTTTAGTAAGGCATAAGGCTAGTTACCGCATCCCATGTTATTGGCTGTACAGAAGAACTGTATGATCTCCTGGAGCAACCCCTATTAAGTTGCATGACCCAAATGGCCCCTGTGAAATTATGCCAGTTTACTTCATCTCCCACAAGCTTTGACTCTTCTCCAGACTCCATTCTCATATATGTATATATATATATATATATATA
>NC_087208.1:1128729-1143729 GCF_015104395.2 Macrobrachium nipponense | reverse complement strand
TAATTTCCACCTGAGAATGGTGGCGCCAGTGGGTGCAACTTCTTGGTTTCTCAGCCAGTCTTTATATATGAGGTTACTGGAATCACTCCATTTTCCTCAACCTCAGCAAATTCTTAGCCCTGTGCACAGCTGGATGGACATTGCAGGGATAGAGGGAGGTGGTGGGGGGTAGTAGATCGTGAGCGGTCCACAAGTCTTGCAAACGTGAGAGAAACTCTGCACCACTCGACCAAGAGACCCACTGGGCTGTTTGCACTTTCCAGAGATGGGCGATTTGATAGTCATGCCCGTACTCTTGTCAAAAACGTAAAATTTAGATATAAAAGGTGAGATACAGCATGATTCTTAACATTAGCAATTAAAATCAAAGTTCAAAGTTTGTAATTCCTTAAATGCATTGCCTTCAGTTTTACTCGCAAATGGTTTCCTTTTAAAACTGACCACCGTGAGAAGCCAGGATGCTTTTTGTAAACAGAAGATTTGTTTCTAAACAAAGACTGATGGAAGGACGGATTGTTTCCAGAATCACCCTTAGGAACAACAAGGAGACGACGATTCCTTTTTCTTACATAGTAACTCTCTCTCTCTCTCTCTCTCGTAGTCTGTAATTTAGATTTTGATTCTACTGAATAAAATGGAGTGAAGTGGAGAGAGAGAGAGAAGAGAGAGAGAGAGAGAAGAGAGAGAGAGAGAGAAAGGATTTGAATCCTGTTGTCTTAGCGCATTTAATTTTTATATACCTTTTCACTCAAGACTTGCAAAAGAATTCATTGGAAGCCGCCATCTTGGTTGACCTTCACCCGCAGATTATTGTTTCTTGCCTGAAAGCGTCAATATTTACTGATGCACACACACACACACACACACACACACACACACACACACATATATATTTTATATATATATATATATTTAAACTTGCATAAATGCATACGTTTGCGTGATTGCATGTTGTGTATGAAGATTACACAAAACTTTTATAAAAAGTAAGTGGTTTTCATGTTTACTTCAAGTACTTTATTAAGTTTTCAACTACTTACTAAAGTCCTCTTTTATTAGCGCTGGCTTTCATGGAACAGTTAACCTTCGGGCTAAGGTTAATCACTTATTATTCATTTAGATGTTATTTATTATTCTTTCAAATGTTATTCATCCCTTATTGCATTGATCTCATACTAACGCTTATCTACCTGTGCATTATGTTTTTGGTTTCTTTAAGGACGACGATTTCATTGGAATGATTATTAACGGCTGCATCTGTCATCCCTTTGATATTTATACCGTATGAGACTTTAATCGTAATGTACTTCTTACTGCCATCTAGTGGTCTCTACCTGTCCAGTCCCAGTACGAAAGCGTGCTTTCTCCCTATCATCCTTGGCAGCTGAAAGTAGATTTGCCTACGCGTGTAGCCTCCGAGCCGAAACTTCTCTTCAAGAAAGTTGGCAGTTCTTCGTGTGTTGATTGGCTTCTAGTGCTGACTGCTGGTATTGATTCGAACTTATCATTTGCTGTAAGTAAGGGCATTTTATCACTTGATTTGTTTATCTCGATTTTCACTTACTTGATAATCCAAGTAATTTGAAATTTTACTTTCGTTGTTATTACGTAGGCCGCAATCAATTTAGTGTTTTTACTGCGGATATAGACATTAAGCTTTCTTTTATTTTCAGATTTCTGGAGTCTGCTGACCACCTTACCAACTTGACCGGAACTTAGAGCTGATGACTTTTCGGACTTCGTTGGTAACTATTTTTCATTTGAAATGAAAAGGTAAGGAACCTTTTTTTAGTTTATTCAAACAAACACTTTGCAAGCTAATCCTCCCCCTTCAGGGGCGGAGCCCCTGAAGGGGGAGGATCTCTTCTGGCGTATGGTAGATTTTGTCTACCGTACGTCAGGAGGGGGCTTGCACTAACATTCGATTTTATCTTGGTAAGTGAAAACTTGTCTCGTGTTATCATATAGTAAAGCACCCGAAAAGGGCATTGCCATAGTATAATACTTTTGATAACTATTGCTCTGGCTATTAGTTTTTAGTACTGTAAAAAAAAAAAAAAACAAAAAAAAAAAAAAAAAAAAAGTTATGCTTTCAAGATAGTTTAATTCTAAAATTTTATCCTAAAATGGATTAAAACTTGACCCTTTAGTTCTAATCAATGATACTAAGAATTTATTTAATTTACCTTTGTAAGACTTGTGGTTTTTTTAGCAACCATTATTAGTAGTAATGACTGATAGTTTCCTTATCTTGCAGGTTCAGCTGGACTGCCTACCATTCAAATGAACCAATCTAAATCATGGTCTTGGTGTTGCTGGCACCGAAGAGTACAGTTATAATTATTCTCGATGAAACTGAAGCTGTAGCTTTTACTTAATATAAGTTGGCGTTCACGTATGGACGATTTTATGTGGGATTAAAGAAAACTTGCTACTGGTAAGTCGTGTATTTCGCAAGGACCAATGCATTGCTGAATGGTTTTTGGTTTGTTTGTTTTGAATGGTTTATTTTGGCTTTAAAATTTAGCTGCAGTTGTTGTCTTTGTCGTTGTACTTGTGGAGTTAATAAAAGTAATCTCTGAACAATTTGTATTTACACTAATAAGCGGATAACATAATGGGTGGTAAAAACTTTTCTAAATAACAGTAAGACAAGTTCTATTGTCTTGGTGGCAGGGAATCACTAGTTAATGGCGTGATTATAATTTTGAATATTAACATGTGGCTTACTATGGCGATTTATGTTAGTCTCCAATTCGAACACCTTGAAAAAAATGAACACTTCGTTTTTGCAAGTTTAGAAGGGTACTGTGCTTATGTGAACCTTAAATCTATGAATCAATCGATCAATCCTTTCATAAACAAGGTAACTGCCATTGACTTGGAAGCTTCCCAAGGATTATTAGCTTGGAAAGTTAGATAGTAGTCAATGCTGGATCTGCGCCCCAGTGGCGTGGTGGTATGGTGTTGGCGTGCCACCTCGATGGCCGCGAGTTCGATTCTCGGGCTCTCCATTGATGAGTGGGAGGTGTATTTATGGCGATAGAAGTTCACTCTTGACATGGTTTGGAAGTAACGTAAAACCGTTGGTACCGTTGCTGAAACACCATACAAATAAACGATGCTGGATCTATTAGCATAAGTTAAAACTGCCTTAACTTTGGTGATTTGGGAGTAGCTCATTCACTTTCAGAGAAGAATATATATGAATCTGAAACAGTGTTGTAAAGCTGCGACAGCTACGACAAAGCTGTAAAAGTTTGTTTTTGTAGTAACTTCATAACCATTAAATAACTGGAATGAAAGCCAAGATCACGGAGCCTTCGTTGTTCAAGGAAATGGACTTTAATGTTTGCGTTCCTTCCTTACCAAAGCTGGAACCTCACGATAAGTCTAGTGAAAGAAACTAGAAACAAAGAGCGAGCACTATGTACTTTGGAGTAAGATGAAAAACTCATTTAGGTTCGCTTTGATTAAAAAAAAAGAAAAAAAAAAAAGAAAAAACAAGCTACAACCTCCTTGGCCCTTGCTGAATAACCACTGGTTCCATGCAACGTCAAAACACCATACAAACATACAAAATACAACCTCCTTGGATGTTGGTAGTACCAAAACTGTCTCGTCTCTGGGTTTGTGGTCCATTCCTCTCGAGACTTGCAATAAAGGTCGTTGGAGGCAGCAGACTCGTTTGGTCTTCGTTTGTGTCTTTGCTGCTTTCTTAAGAGTACCTTGGTTTATGGGGCTAGCATTTTTTTATCTGGTCTGTTCATGAAATTTAAAATATGCGCAGTTTGAATATATTATGAACTGGTAAATATTAAAAATACTTTTTTCTCTCTGCTAACAGGAAAGTTCTCAAGGTAACTACTTCAAAACCATTCTATATTCAGATTACTAACCATTTTCCGTAAACACTAATTTAGTCGCTGGCAGTCTTCCTGATCTATTAACTCAAGCTACGCACAGTTAAACCTACCCTACAACAAAACCCATGCTACAAAAATAGACGATGGGAAACTGCCGTTGCCCGACTACAAATTGGCCATTCAAACCTCACACACACCCACCTGATGAACGAATGTCGTTCAACCTTGTGCCCAACTTTTGTAGTATCCTTGTTTCCATTATCCACATCCCATACGATCTTTTCCTGCACACAGTTGCACGCAGCAGAAACTCCGTATAAACTCTTCCCGCCCACCTGGTCTTCATGATATTCTCACCGAAACAGAAGACTTCTCCGAAGAACATGTTTTCTGCTTCCTTCAACAAATAGTACTTGACTGATATTAATTCAGTTCAGTTTAAACCCTTAATTATTAAACACACTACCAAAGTATTACACACACTACCGAAGAAGCACTTCAGTCGAGATCCTGCAGCAGAAATCCCCCGGTGATTGGCTGTTCCCTGGTGGAGAGACGCCAAGGGAGTTTCCGTCAGGTGTTCAGTGGCCGAGGAATCGTTCGACCCTCTTATGAATTGCTTGAAAAAGCTCTCTCTCTCTCTCTCTCTCTTCATCCTCTCCTCTCTCGTCTCTCTCTCGCTCATCTCTCTCCTCTCTCTCTCTCTCTCTCTCTCTCTCGTGTTATATATTTATTATTTTAACGTATTTAGGATTTTTCCGTCTTCATTAATATGTAATTTCTTCTGCATGAGTCTTCTTCTTGAGACTGTGTAATGGATACATTATTTTATTTTAACAGAGTATTACATTTTATTTTATATACTGCATTCACTTTCCGAGAATAGGCTACATCAAATGGTCACCATGACCACGAAACAACTGCTAAGGCCAAGTGGTTTACCGTATCCCTGCGCCAACCATTTGTTCTTGGGTACGAATGCCACAACTGGCATTTGTGTCTCCTCATTTGTTCGTTTCGATTCAAGGCTTTCATCTGAAGAGTATTTTCAAGTGTGGTGAAATTAGGAAATCGCAAAGTTGAAACAGGCCTGTTAATGATTTCACGAATAATAATAATAATAATAATATAATAAGAATCAATAATAATAAAATAATAATAATAATATAATAATAATAATAATATAATAATAATAATATATGTGGAGTAAACCCTATTTTAAACATGTTTTATTAAAAGTAATTGCTGCCTCAGCTGCATTAATTTTATACAGGTTCTTCTCTATTTTTCTAATTATTGCTTTCTCTACCTAATTGAGATATGTCAACCTTCGGTGCGTTGCTCACCAGTTTAAGCAACAATGAGAAAGCAATAATTAGAAAAATAGAGAAGAACCTGTATAAAATTAATGCAGCTAAGGCAGCAATTACTTTTAAATAATAATAATAATAATAATAATAATAATAATAAGAATAATAATAATAATATAATAATAATAATAAGATAATAATAATAATAATAATAATAAGTAATAATAATAATAATAATAATAATAATAATAATAATATAATAATAATAATAATAGTAATAATAATAATCCAGGTAATCTTTATTTCGGCTCAGGGCCATTACACTGAATTTACAAAATACGCATTAACATACACAATCTAGATATATGAGACATGATAAGAAAAATGAGTAATCGGCACTTATCCACAAAATAGCTAAGGTAGCATAAAAGATAGTAATCATAATACTGGTAATAACAGTAATAATATTGGTGAGAAAAAAAATGCATTGAGAGTTATAACAGTTAGTGCACAGATAACTTAAATTTCAACTAGAGAACTTAGTGGTTACCAGTAGTCAGGTCCATAGGGCTAAATACGAAAATTGAACGTAGAAAAAAAAAAAAAAATTTAACCATCATAGTAATCACGGTAATAATGAAAAAATAAAATATCAGCAGATAAATTATGACAAAAATCTGCAGATGACACCTTGCCATACAAGATTTAGTCTTTTAAGGGACAAAGGCCTCATTTTCCATCTTCCCACAATTTAGATCTTCTTCTTGCTTCACTCCTTAGATGCTTGTATGAGCGAGTTGCCGCTGTTTCTCACTGGGTTACAGACTGACATTGTTCGCCTTACAATGATTTTTTAAATTGTCCAGGTCGTTTTCTAAGAACATCTGTGTGGCGGAGTGGTAGCGTGGAGTGTTTGTGAGGCGGGTATCAGAATGTCATTGTGCACAACAGTGATAACGGTCCTCATGGTCTCTCGGGCTGGGTAAAGTTCGTCCAGAGGGAACACCCATAGATACTGTAGCAGTACGAGCGGAAGAGCAGCAGTTTCACGTCTCGGTGACAGAAGGCAAACCTCCTTGCAATCATGTTGCCTGTTGCACATAGTTTACGTCGCCTCTGTTCAATGTCTGCCGTATCTTTTAGGTCGTCGGTGATAATGTGACCCAAATACGGAAATTCGCGCACAAATTCCAGCCGATGCTTTCCGAGGAAAATTTGTGGTTCTGCAATATGTTTAAGCGATCTCGGGAGCAGCGACATGCACTGGGTTCTTGGTTTCGTTGTAGATTATATAAGATTCCTCTGCATATTGGCGGCAAGTGTCGATGAGTCGTTGGAGGTCATGCACTGATGGGGAAATCAGAACCATATCGTCGGCATAACAGAGGTTGTTTATAGTTGTTTCATTGACAGTGCATCCGAAGCCCGTTTAGGGAGCCGAAGGTTTACGATAATACATTACCCCATTTGACACAGAATTGCTGTGTGGAGAACCAGCAATGTAAAATGCCATTTAGATATAGGGGTGTGCCCCTTTTATGTAGCTTCAGGAAGAGCTTCAGGTAGTTTACTCTGTCAAATGCTTTTCTCACATCGACAAAACATAGGAAAACAGGAGAGGCTGATGGTAGGTAGTAGTTCAGCAATTCTTTCAGTATGTAGATGCAGGTGTCGGTTGAGTGGTTTGCTTTAAACCCGAACTGGTTGTCAGTGGTGTGTAGAAAGGGGAGAAGTCTCACAAGAAGAACCGACTCAAGTATCTTCGATACGATCGTTGTGATTGCAATTGGCAGGTAGTTGCCAGGGTCAGCTGCATCCTTTAGCTTGTTTTTGATTAATGGTATCAAGTGAACTAAGAGTAGGGAGTCTGGAAGAAACTGGTGAATTATGCACGCATTGAATAGGGCAGCTAGCAAAATGTAAATTATCGGATGGCAGAATTTGAAAGCTTCTGCGGGAAGACCATCACAGCTGGGCGATTTATTATTAGGTATGCTGTTTATGGCATCGCTGATGTTACCTGGCGTAATACGGTCTGCAAAATGAAATTGAATGTTGTCATTAAGTAGGTTTTCTACATCCCTTCGGGAAGCTTGATCATTTATGCAATTCAGGATATTGTTGAAGTGATCACCCCACATACTTGCGATAGCTTCGTCTCCGACTGCTTCCCCTACTCTCTGTGATACTTTTTAGTTTTGGAATTTAAGGACTGGATATCTTTCCAAAGACGAGGGTAATCACCAGATTCTAAGTTTCTAGACATTGCATCGGCTCTTAGTTATTTTTCATTTAACCTGCAGTGCTTAAGAGTAAGTTTGAATTGCACTCTTGCCTGCCTCATTAGTAATGCAGTGTGTCCTTCCCTCGGGCTACCATTTTGCCTCCACAGTAAAAACATTTCTCGTGAGTATGTATACAGATCTTTAACCAAGTCATTCCAACCAGGTATATTACGAGAATTACCTTGACGAAATCTATAGGCAGTCCTGCTTAAAGCAAGCATAGCGGAGATTATGTTCGAATAGAATTTATTCAGATCCTCCTGGGTGGCATTCTACATTTTTGTTTTTGGTTACAAATAAGGCGCACTGTTGCTATTGACCGCAAACCTGGTTTCGTGGTCGCCCTAAAGTATCTGGTTTTTCTGTTGGTTTTTAAACTCCCAGTTAACCGCGTGAGGCGTCATTTGTGGGTTCACGGTAGGGAGGGATGGGGTACTGAATGATACCTGTAATGGGATGTAATCGTAGCCCGTTGCAAGATCGTAGCGAATATTGCAGGTCATAATAGAATCATGAAGTTGGGGAGATGTTGATGCATTGGGTCCAGCCAAGGAGGTTGTAATTGCGGTCCGCTCTATTAATGTACCATATGAGTAGTGGAGGTAGGGAGGGAGGAGCATTACATCGCTAATTTGGGAGAGCCATGATTTTGACCCAGAAGCGAGTAAGTTCATTATAAAATTGTTTTGTGGGATGAGAATTAAGGTCCCCTATTATACAAATATGATCAGCAGGAGAATCTTGAATAATACTGTGTAACTCTCCTAAGATCATGCAGTAATGATCAAAATTATTGTTATTTTCCCATGGCATATAGACATTAATTATTAGGATTTTAGAGTTTCCTACTGTCACTTGTAGCCCCAGCAATCTGTCACTCCTGTAGGTCATCACCTTTATCATATTGTCTAACGATTTGTGCCATAGGAAAGAAAGTCCCCATTTCGGGCGACCGGCTATGATTTGATCTGTAACTTGCATCGATGAAGTCGAGAAGGTTCTGAAGTCTTCATGAATTGAATCGAAGATGACAAGGTCATGTGGCCAGAGGAGCGTTTCTTGCAATGCAATGATGCCGTTGAAAGTTTTGCAGAACATGTTTAGGAGAGGAATGTTCCGCTTGAGGCCAAAAATATTCCAAGAGATTATGTTTAATGTATCCATGGCTACTCACGAAGATGGGAGATGAATGCGCTGATTATTTGGGTGGATGAGGGGTTAGCCAGGGGGAGAGGGCAGTCACTCGCCGTGGGCGTTGGCTGGCACTTGCGGTGGAAATGACCCTGGTTGGAGTGCCAGTAAGTTCCCCTGGGGGTGGTTGGTCCCGGATTAGGTTATATCTGGAAACTAATATATTAGGACCGAAATTCTCGCCTTTACTTCTGCATGGGAGTTCGTGAGAGATAAGTGGGTCAGAGCCAGTGAGAAACTTGACTCTCTCCACTATGGCGTCTAGCGTCACCGATGAGCACAGATTGTGAATTGCTACGTAACATCTCTTCTCAGGTGTCGGGCGAGGTGAAACACGAATGTTGGGCTCCGGTCCAGCGGCCAAACGAGAGGTTCTTCTCTTCTTTCTGCTTGTTTGTATCTGCCAGCCGCCAGACCCCTCAAGATCACTCTCATCTGCATCTACGATGGGGGGTTGGGGGGTAGAGATAGGGTGGGGAGGATCACGAGGGCTGGTAATCATCACCGGAGGTCTATCTTCCACCAGAGGCACTGGTGAGGGAGGGGAGGTTGGGAGACCAACAGTCCCCTCGGAACGGCCTACAGGTGAAGGAGGCACTTCTGTGTTGCTGGGAGGTGAGGAAAAACTGGATGCCGCATTCATAGGAGTCTGGTGGCTATCTGTGCGATTGTCTATCGATCCCTGCACTCCTTTGATCGCATCCCAGATCCGTGTGAGATTATTTGTTTCCACCGTTTTAATACTGTCTTGGGATTCCTGTAGTCTTTTGATCACGTCCCAGATTCTTGATAATTTATCATTTGTCTCCTCGATTTTTTCTGAGTTTTTTTCCCATTATTTCTGAGAGGGATTTTGCTGTTGGAAGGCATTTTCTGCCGTGTGGTACACAGCAAGTAGGCTTAGGTCAGCAGGCCCCTTTGGAGGCAGATTGTAAGGGTCATCGGCGTAGATTTCCACCGAGCAGGTCCTTAGCCACTTAGTGATATATGATATTTTCTTGTGAGATGACAAGTTCTTCGTGGATCGCTCCTTGAGAATGCTCTTTGGTATCAGATCTTTGCATTTCGTATATGCGATGTTGATATCCTCATCGGAGAAGGCATCACTGACAGATTGTATAGCGGACTCGACGTCGGAACGGTTCGATTGGTATTGTATATAGTAAAGACAATTGTTCGCGAGTACGGAACTTGTGTGTGGGGCACAGGCACCGGTAGGTGCCAGGGTCACTTGCGCTAGAGGGTTTGGAGGTTGGTCAGATGACATTTTTGTGGTAAGGGAAGGGCCAAGCACTAACACATACACTGCATTCTTTTACCCATTTCCCAGGACCAATAGGCCTCGAGCAGCTGTGATTTGAAAGATTTCTAAGGCACTGATTGGAGCAGAAAGAATATTAGAATATCTGCAATTGCACAACACTCTCCGGCTTACACGCCGGGTATTACGTGGAGACACTATTAACACATTGCTTACTATAAAGGTATAATCACCAAGGGCGAAAAAACCTTCTTATCTGTGAAGAAACGCGAGAGAGACCTCCAACACGTCCGCCCCACACACAAGCTGTGCACAAAAGATTGAGTGAGAGAGAGAGAGAGAGAGATGAGAGAGAGAGAGAGAGAGATGAGAGAGAGAGAGAGAGCGATAGACGAGAGAGAGAGAGAGGGATGAGAGAGGAGGGTGGGGGAATTGTATTCGATCAAAACAGAATTTGCGATTATTATATATATATATATATATATATATATATATATATATATATATATATATATATTATATATAATAATTAAAATTTCACAAAAGACAATGAAGTATACAATATGAATAGATAGGGACGGATGTTCAAAATAGAGGGATATCAGCTCGATACTGTATGTAAATTCTAACAGAATTTCCTGTGGGCGGTTGTAATCACGAACTTTAAATGATATCCGTATGTGGGTAGTGCCAACTGTGCACCTTATGCAGTGCACGTGTAGGCATTACTGAAGGTTCTTTGCAGCGTTCCTTGGGCCCGTAGCCGCAACCCCTTTCATTCCTTTTACTCTCCCTCCGTTCGAATTGCCTATCTCACTTTCCACCCTTTCTAACGATTGTTTCGTAGAGCAATTGCTAGGTTTTAAAACTTCCCTTACCCTAAAGTTCTCTATCAGCCTAAATTTTATATTCCAATTATTCAAAGACAAATACAAACAAGATAAGAAAGGAAATCGTCTGTGCTTTGTTTTTGATGACGTCATGTACTGGAGGCTGGCCAGTCAACCAGTGTTGCCAGTGTGGAAATGACGTCTTGGCAGGGAAAATTATTGTTGCCTTTTGCTATCGATACCAGGTAATACTTTGTTTTTCTCTGTCTTTAAAATAAATCAAGTGTGCCTCACTTATTCGCTCATGCTGCTGCAAAATGTTCTCAAGCTGCTAACCCAAGCTGGTACTGAGCAACCAAGTGTAGAAAGAGATGGTGTTGGAGTGATGTGAGCAGAGGCAAATTCCATATATTTCTCTCAGTTCGTAGGGATATCAAAGGACTTCATAGAGAATAGATAATACTCCCTGATGTTTCAGGACATTGTATACAGAATCGACCTGGATTTCTTTGAAAAGCTGTTCGTGAACATAGGCCTATTAATAGTCTGCACCATTAAAGGACTGAACAACTTCTGAAACTGATTCTTCGTTATGGAACCTTATGAAGAGCACAGCATCACATCCAAATGATTATGTTTCGTCGATGAAACAAATTGAAATAAATAAGTCCTCAATTAATACTTATTTTGCAGTAGTTTTCACCAGCTTGAGTATTAGGTCTATAGTAGGGATGGCCACATTTTGCCACCAACTGCTTACTAGTTCAAAATAGTAATGAAAATGTGTTCACATTAGCTAAACATGTACACTACACTGTATAATTAATGTTGTTTTCGATATTTTCAGGTATAAGATACAGTTTGGACTTCCCTCAATAGGAAAATTTTCGTACGAATTACGATCACAAGAGGAAGCCTCATAGCCTGGAACGGCGAAGTACTAATCAGTGCGAGAACGTTACAGGTAGGTCTAGCTTTATAACATTATTCGTGCATCGTATTCCGAACTCATTAAACAATGAAAATGATTGGGTACAGTAATGAAAATGACTTAATAACCGCTTACACAAAATCTATAGGCCTAGGTGAATAAGCCGAGCGTGTGATTGTTGATAAGTAGACGAGTTTGTGTTCGTGAGTGTCTGCGTCAGGCTCAACTTCAGTGGGATTTGCCTGTCCTATTTGACTTCTTCGCATGCAAGCACAACGATTTCGTTATTATTTTGATATAATTTTCAGGATTTTTGCGATTTATTATAACATATGAATAAAATTTTGAATATATTTATTATGTATAGTTGAGTTACCTATGCTCTATAATCTGCACGAAATTCTGCCATAATGCCTTGATTTTCATACTTAAAACTATCTTCAAATATCGATCTGGTGGATGTATACACGCACACACACACACACACACATATATATTTTAAAAAAAATTATATATATATAATATATATATATAATATATATATATATATATAATATACATATATATAATAATATTTATAATTTATATATATCTATATACATATATATCTATCTATATATGTTTTATAATATATTGTATATATTTAATATATATATATATATATATATAGATATATTTTATATATATGTATATATATATATTATATATATATATATATTATATATATATATATATCTATATATATATATATATATATATACTATATATATATATATATCTATATATATATTATATATATATTAGATATATATATATATATATATATACTATATATATATAGTATATATATAATATATATATATAATATTATAATATATATGTGTGTGTATATATTATTGTATATATTTATATATATACTCATCATTTATAGAATAATAGATATATCTATAATAATACTATCATATAGATTCATTAAATATATATCTTTATATCTTTATAGATATCTACTATATATATATATATTATATATATCTGTAATATTAATATATATGTATTAATAATATCTAAATTAATAGTCATCTATATCTATATATATATATATTATAATATATAGTATATGTAGTGTATATATGCACAAAATAGCTCCCTATCCAATTCACTGTACCTGGGGATTAACTTACGCCCAAGGGGAATTACAAGTTATTCCCGAGGTATAGCGAACTGGATATTAATCATTTGTGGCTTAATGCTGATAAATATAAATAAATCGGTTGTGTAAGCAACGAAAATTCTTCTATATATAATATATCTATATATATTTATATATATATATATATATATATATATATATATATATATATATATATATATACATGTATATATGTATTATGTATATATACATATATATATATATATATATATATATATATATATATATATAATATATATATATATATATATATATTATATACATGTATATATATGTATATATATAAATTGTGTGTATGATTGTGCATGTTTATGTATATATGTGGGTGTGTTTGAATAAGAAATTATGACATGTTGATTGCTAAGGTAAATCGAAAAGTACAATGGTAAAACTTGCCTTCAGTATTAACCCTTTAAGCGTGACGAAAGACAGATAGACAGACAAAACTTTCACATTATTCCTTCCCTTTTTCTCGTTATTCTTTATAGATTTTTGCCTTGATGTTCCCTCTTATACTATTTGTCTGTTTAATTTTGCTGTCTCCTATTTTTTTTCTCATTCTGCTTTTCAGCATTTTCACTCTTTGACCATTTATGATTGAGACAGTCAGCTTGATAAACCTGGGAAATGTGAGATACTTAAAAGCAACGTTAACGTATCGCTGCGATGTCTAGATCAAAGAGTCTAGATCAAAGAGACGAAACTCCTATTGTTTTAACGTTAATGTCACCTACAAGGTTCTAGTAAATTACCAAAGGCTCAGTCCATCACCCCTATATAGTCGAAAATTCCCAGAATTCAAGATGTCGTCCATAACACTTGTTAGCCAGATGAACCATCAGAGTGTAAAGCTAACATTGTCGTAGAGTCGAAAGTCTTCAGTCACTCAGTTGCATCGGCGCCATGACAGACAGGTAGTTAAGAAAGGAAAACTCATTAGACTTCGATAAGGGGAGGTATTTGTCATGTAATGATGACGTCATGAAACGTCACTACGATAATGCGTTATCACTAGTCTGGAGGATTATAACGTCGATCAGCGAAAAAATGACGAATAAATAAAAAAGGAAAAAAACTGAAAATAATAAAACAAGAGTGACATGGCTCATGGTAAAGTAACTGAAGTTTTTCTTTATGAAAATCTTGCTTCATATTTTACCTTGACTTAATCTTTCAAAAGTAATTTAAGATAGTAAAACCCTTATTGCAGTTCCCAAAACATTCCTGGTGTATTTTCCTTTCATATTTCGTATATTTCAAATAGCACTGATTCATCATGTATTGTATGCATTAAAGCTTTTATTAAAATGATGTTGAATATAATTTAAGATAAATTAAAGCAGAGAGGCAGCAAATAAAGACCTTCATTCTCTTTTATTTAAAGGCTACTTCGGGACTGTTCTCTATACCAGGATGGTTTTCAGGAGAGACGAAAAGTTGACTCTGTCACGCGCACCCTCTAACTTCAGATCAAGAACGAACTTCCTTTGTGAAATCAAACTTCGACAGCCTCTTACTACTTAATACGCAAAAGCCTCCTTCGAATTTTAACAGGGAGTTAGACGTGCGCCTCATGCAGCTTCTCTCTGGGTAATGGGAAGACTTTGAGGCTGGGAAAGTTTAGAGCACAAGGGATTTTTCTCCATTCACTAGATAAAGAATGAATGGAGCGGTGGATGCGTTACTGTTTGTCCGTGAAGCGAATAAAAAAAAACATTTCTTCGTCATTTTGTTTTGTATTTCCATGTCTAATTCATTTTTCTCTTTTCATTTCAGCCTGTGCATTGAGGACCTATAAGGGAAGCCCTAGAGTCATATAAGCCCCTATGGACGTCAGGAATGCAACTTGGTTCAGATTCCAGTTTCCAGTGTTCCAGGTAAAATACGGTGCACTGTAGGCATTGCTTAAGGTTCTTTGCAGCGTGCCTCCGGCCCTTAGCAGCAACACCTTTAGCTTATTTTACTGTTACTCATTTCATATTCTCTTTCTCCCATCCTTCTTTCCACCTTCTTCTAACAATAGATTCATAGTGCAACTGCGAGGTTTTTTTCCTCATTTGTTTACGGTCGTTTTCAAAAACCATTTTTTAAATCCGCTGGAATGAAACCTCATATG
>NC_087208.1:1086229-1123729 GCF_015104395.2 Macrobrachium nipponense | reverse complement strand
GGCAGTGAATGCTGCCGTTTTTCGATCAGTGATCTCATTCATTTCCATATCTAACCAATTCTTTTCTTTTCATTTCAGTCCAATGAAGGGGACCTAAATGGGAAGCCAAATTCCAGTACCATATGAGCCCCGGTGACCATCTGGAAAGCAACATGGTTCATATTCCAGGGATCCAGGTAAGATATCATTAAAACTGATAGGTGATATACGGGTTACTCAACCTCATATGTTGATTGTGAAAACCCAGGTGAATACTAAAGCCATCCATCCATTTAGTCCATAATGAAGAATGCACAGGAAAAATAGAAGAAAGTATTGCAAATAGATGAAAACGAGGACGGGTCCTGGTGAAAACAAAAAATAAATTCTCATCACACTTTGCAATGATGTTATGGCATTGCGTACTGCAGTCTGAATAGCCTTGTCCCATTCTCTCCTTTCCTCTCTTCGCTCCCCCACCCCCTCCCCCTCCCCTCACTCTCTTGCTCAGTCTGTGCGATAATGGAGTCTGAATTTCATCACAATTCGAATGATTTGTATACCCTGTGCTGTTGGTTTTAATGTTTTTGATGCTTTCAAATTGATTTCCATTACTACCATACCGCGTTAATAAAATTTCTTAGATGACTGAAGTCCTAATGTTTTGTTATCTCTTTAGAAAAGGTTATTTTATTTTGAGTCTGGTTAAGAAAATTATTAAGTTCCTATATCGCGAAGCGGAAAGGATAAAGTTCCAGAGATCTCTTGCTTAATTAGTTGATCGTTTTTAACTGCCAAAGAATTGCATCGCCTGAAACGTTTTCAAGAGGAAGTTGGGAAGATATGAAAGTCTTGACGAAGCAGTTTTAGCTTTGAGTGTATTCCTACTATTTCGTTGAAAGAAAACAAGAAATATTTCTGTTTTACGATTCAAAATTAGGTCGCATTCAATTACCAGAATGAATTTTCATATTATGCATGTTACATTAAAAGCTTACAAAGAATTCATTATGCTAATTGGTGCCAAGGGAAATGTTTACTGGAAATCAGGAAACTGTTGATCCAGTTTCATTTCGAAAGCAAATCCTGTGAAAAGTGACACCCTGTAATATGTTGGAAGTTTTTGCATTAGTCTTTGAAAGTTGACGCTTAGGAATACATTAACCGGTTGGCCCTTGTGTCTTTTCCTGTTCACTTTGTCTCTTCAGTTGCAAGAGAGTAAATTGTTTGTTGAGGGGAATAATTGTGTTCGGAATTTCTGTGCTATGGTTACAGATTCAGTAAAATGTAATAGAGCCAGTTGTTTCACTGAGTGAGATAAGGACATCACTTGCAAGTAGGGAAGAGGCAGAGAGAAGTCTCGTATGGTGGAAGAGAAAAGAGTTGGGCAAAATTACTTGCCATTTTGTGTCCACCGAAGGATTTCACTTTGTAAATTCAGTCTTTCTGATAATGATTAATTGTGTAGTTCTGTTTACTGGTGTAAGATCAACGGTGGTTAGTTCCCACACAAAAAAATACACAATACGGCATTTCTCAACATCGGCAACATTGCCTTAACATCAGTTAGGCCTTATTGGTGTTGGGGGCAGGGGCGGAGTAGTGCGGCTGCACCTCATGCAGAGCATTGTTGGCGTTACTCAAGGTTCTTTGCAGCGTGCCTTCAGCCCCTAGCTGCAACCCCTTTCTTTACTGTACCTCCTTTCATATTCTCTTTCTTCCATCTTACTTTCCACCCTCTCCTAACAACTGAGGCTTCCCTCCTGTTACACCTTTCAAACCTTGTATTGTCGATTTCCGTTTCAGTGCTGAATGACCTCATAGGTCCACGATGCTTGGCCTTTTGGCGCCTTTTACGCTATTGGCGTCATTAGCATAATCCAGTGTTTGCACTGAAAGACATTACCCCTCAGGGAATTGCATTCACCGTACATATGGTTGCACTGCCTGGCGTCAATGCTCCTGTAATTACCTCTTTGTTCCTTCGAGGGACTGATGATGCTTAGGACTGTATACTTGATCGCCATTTCGTGGATCGGCGAAGTATTGGTTTTGAAAATGAATATGTCGGCATGTTACTTTTTTAGCTTCATTGTTAAGAGTTATGCTTCTGATTTTCAGGATACCAGAAAAGCCTGGAACTAGGAGGGTTTAGAGAGAGAGGGAGAGAGAGAGAGAGATGAATTAAAATTAAAATTACCATTAATGATTCTAGACCATTTTGATTTATATTTCACTAAATTACCAGAAGAGAAATAGAAATAAGGAGAGAAAAATAAACTGGAATTTCTCAAGAAAGACATTTCAGCATTGAATCATCTCGCCTCGCCATTCAGATGACTCTCTCCTGAGGGCAGTGAACTCCTCTGGAGGAATTCGGAAGTGGCCCACTTCCTCCACGTCGATGTCGATCAGAGAGTTATTTATTTTCTGAGATATTTCCCGATGAATGGGAGGATGAAGAGACGGGGAAGATAGAATAACGCTCTGTAAATTCTCGAGTATTTTGGAACAAGTCTTCGTCTCAAATGGATCTGTATCTTTTCAGATGCATGTCAACGATTTCCTTTTCTACTTACCTGGATACACCACTTTATATGCAGAATCTAATTGGAAGAACGTAATTTCAGAATTAGCGGTTCGTCTTTTTAAGCTTGGTAAATTCTCATCATTTTTACTTTATTAGACCTTTTTATTCATATTCATTGTATCTTTTCATTTTGACAAATAATGAATAGAGGTATCCGTCATGTTTAATGTCTTGGGAATTATCTGCTTTGGCTATGAGACCAACCAGCGTCATTTCACGAACTAATCCAACGTATCAGTTTGATCTTTAAACTTTCTCTGAAACGCCCCGAGACTCAACTTACTTTGAAAGAGAAAAGAATAAACAACATCTTTAGAAAAATCACAGGTTTTCAATGTTTATTACAAAAACAAGCAACTTTTTCTCAATCTGATTGCGGGATGATGATCTCATATCCTCAAGCTTTTGTTGAGCCTATTTAGTTTTTGGTGCTTAATGAATGATATCTGAATGCACCTCAACCAAAACTATTCAAGGAAAACGACCTTCACTGACCACCACAACTCTGCCCCCAGCAACGCCAAAATCACCTCACTAAGACTTTCAGTATGAAAGGATAAAAAGAGCACTGATATGAGCATGGAGAACAGCAACAATAATAGTCATTTAATATGAATGTTTACAGCAACCGAATACAAACAGTTAGAAAGGAAAGAGCTCTGATCACCCGTGAGGTCAATCCTCTGTTAGTACCGGCTGCTTCAGGCCACAATATCGCAAACGAACGCAACAGCATTAATTCCCTTCCGAGATACCAATTACACGCAATAGCTTCAACTCGGGTAATGGTCGACCAAGCGAAGTGAAATATAATGCAATTAAAGCATTGTTTCATTTTGGAAATTAACTGAGCTTCCGACTTGTCAGCACAAATTAAAACGCCATACGTTTGGCGAAATGAGAGACAGCAATGATATTTTGAGGTATTCTGGCCTGTAATGTACTGAGAGCAAATGCTTTATCAAAGGAACTAAAATCCTGGCAACCACTTCTGGACATCAAGGAAAAGAGGAAGTAAAGTTTTTATGAGAGTCCTTTGTATTTACTTACCTACTTGTATTGTTAAATACTGGTTTGTTGCTATACGATCGATTCCTACAACGGTCATTTACTTCATGCAGGTTGATCCAACTCAGGAAACGAAAACTGGTTTCACCCTCAGAGGGCTAAAGTAAAAAGGGAAAATCTAATGATGATCAAATAATTGTTGACATCAAAAGTAAAAAAAAAAATTAAAGAAATAGCAATACCACCAACAATAGTAATAAGTTCAACCATGATGACGTACTGGCATATTACGCTGATTAAATGACAAACAAGCTATAATTTTATAATATGAAATATGGATTGTAAAATCACCAAACATATACTTATTTTTCAGTCGAATGAAAAATTATTCTAAAAGCAAAACGGGAAGGAAATAAATAAAAGGAATATCTGCGTCCATATTTCTTGAGCACAAATACTCAAAGCCAGAAACACAAATACACACTTTGCCAAAGACTCACTCGAGTCGAGAACCTACTGCAGAAATCCCTCGGTGACTGCTGTTGTCTGAAGGAGAGGATCTCGGGGCTTCTCCTTCGGGTGTTCAGTGCCAGAGGAATTGCTTCGACGCTCTGTATGGGATGGCTGTGTAAGCCTCCTCTCTCTCTCTCTCTCTCTCTCTCTCTCTCTCTCTCTCTCTCTCTCTCTCTCTCTCTCAGTACAAATTTACTATTTCCTTTCAGGATTGTTCTTTCTTTATACATTCGGAACTTTATCCGCTTCGGCACACTACCATTATTTACGGGCCTCCAGTTTGAAGACTCCTGTGCTGGCATAAAGCCACCTTTATCCAAACCAGCCACCAACCTTAGGGAAGAGCTTGGAGTCACAATGATATTTTTCCCATAAATCCCCCAGTCGTAGTGATTTATTTATATGATGTACACACACACACACACACACACACACACACACACACACAAACACACACATATATATATATATTTACTGTATATATATAATATATATACATATATTTATATACATATATATATATATATATATATATATACATATATATATATATATATATATATATATATATATATATATGTATGTATGTATATATATACTGTGTGTATTTGAGTTTATATATGCACATATATAGATATGACTTTCGTTACGAGGCTTTACTGGGGTAGCAACGTGGAAAGTGTAGTTCTCCAAAATGATTTTGTTACACATACCACGAGTAATACTAATTCATTCCCAGCGGTGATAGTTCAGAATATTCAGCATTTGCACAATACCCAATTGTGGAGTTTTTATGAATTTTCCATTTACCAGATGACATCTCATTGATTTTATTTTCTAAGTACAGTAAAAGGTTTTCCTTCAACTTTCCATGTGGAAATCAAGGACGACATGGAGGAGGTCTGCATAACACCAGCAGTAGGAAGTGACGTATTCAAATAAGCAGACGTCAAGACAGATGTAAAGGAAGCAGTATTGAAATACAAAGCCTTTGGATCACTTCACTAAAATCAAGTTAGGCCGCTGCCTCTCTTTCTGAGGCCTATTCATTGTTATGCAGGAAGCAGAACCAACAACGGATTATTTTAAGGCCCTTCTTGATGGGCGGGCGGGAGGGAGGGAGGGAGGGGTAGGAAGAGGCAATTTCGGGTGGGACAAAGAGCGTGAAGTGAACAATTGCCTTTGAATAGGAGACAAAGACACTGAGAATGTTCAAACACACACACACACACACACACACACACACACAGATGTGCAATAATTATGAGCATTCATAAGGCTACACTTAGTCTGAAGAAATTTCCCTTATGGTTATTATGACACGAGAAGCGCTATCCTTCATTTCTCTTTTCCCCTTTTTTTTTTCATTTTTTTCTTTTTTCGTTTTTATCGCATTAATAAACATTTTCCAAATCCGGATCGTCTTTGGAAATGACTGAATAGGTAATATAATCAAGTAGGCCCCTCAACGCCCCGCGGAATAAATTATGTGCCCAGTAATCAGTCGACTCTTGTGCGTAACACCTGGGATGGAGAGAGAAAGAGAGAGAGAGAGAGAGACAACTGACACGAGTGATCAGAATTCCACGAGAATGTAATATGAATGGGTGTAATATGAATGGGTGAGCCTCGACGAGGTAATCCGCACTACGCGGAGGTAAAACCATCCATAAGATATTTGCTTGATAATTTGAAAAGAAAGACGTTGATTTAAATCAAAATTGCACGTTCAGAATTAAGAGACTGGAAAGAATGAGAATCAGTTGGATAGTTAGAATTTCACCTATGTTCCGGTCCCTTCTTCCCGAACAACACGAGGATCCAGTTCGATCAATTCCTTTAGTTTCTCTAAAAATGACACTCACGCCTTCCTTCTGATCTTTTGTAGAGTAAAGCTTGTGGCTCGAAGGTCCTTCAGGTAATTGCTTCAACTTGATTAACTGCTGGAACAGTAACTTTTGGCTTCGGATATTTGGTTTGCTCTATTAACTAAAGAAAATGAAATATACAAAAATTGCTTCGATTTCATCCATTTTCATTTAAGCAGCATCCGCCTGCTTTCCGATATCGTAGATGATGTTTATTGCCCCCTCAAGATATTTTGATGTCTTTTGGGCTCTTTTAGAAGCGTTCCTCCTGCTCTGATTAACCATAAGAACACAAAACTTCTGACTAATTCAAAATGTCTTTCAAAGGCATGCCATCAGTTATCTGTAATCCAGATTTGACTAAATGATCAGAGAGACGCATCCCTCTAGAGTAGCATCATACTGACACTGGATGCTATTCTTCAGGTAGAACATCCGTCGTTGAAAGCACAATTCCAGATGAAATAGAATACGGGAGAATCCTCTGCAGAAGAGAGAAGAAGGGAGAAAACCTCTTTCCTTGAATTGCGCACAACTGATGATATCTGGGAGAGCTTTGCAATATATTAAATGATATAGCATTTGCAAAGGGGAGTCTCGCTTCCCTTGCGAATAATTCGGTTATTCAGATTTTCCATTATTTCTTAGCAAGCGCTGTTTCACATTAGAATCTTATCTTCCTTATTGAATGTTCCAGAAATTTTCACGGAATGTAATGAGATATCCAGGAGATGAGGAAAATACGTGACTAGCCTTTTGAAGCTCAAAGGGAATTAATGAAAAGCATTTGAGTTTGACTTAATTTTTTATATAAAAGTCATCGAATCCGAATCTGAAGTTAGATCGTTCAGATTTTGGAGGACACGAATTCTCTTGTAGGAGCCACCCGAAATATTGGTCAGCTCGCAAGTCATGGGAGAATTCGAGAATGCTTTTGTGACTAAACTTGGGATTAAGTGTTACTGTATGTCTGTAATCTTAAATCATGTTTGATAATAGTTAGAATTACAATGTTTAACCACTAACTGTTGTAGATTGATGATTATCTCCAAAGAGGCAATTAAATTCCTCCTAATTATTGATAGCAAATCTGTAATCAAAAGAAAATAGTGGTGTCGTTGCATAATTACTCCTAATGATTGTGATGCAAGTTGTTATATACCAATGGCCCTTTCAGTATGTCTCAAAATTCTTTGTTCTATTCCAGTTATTTCCTCGATATTTTCGCAATATTTGCTTATCAAATGTATTGTTTCCAATTCATCACAAACTTCTCTGTATAATTATGCAAATGACTTCTGTCATATTACTGGGGCTCGCTTTCAGGGGATTTGTTTTAATGAAATGGAATGCAAACATTTTCTCGCTCTCAAAGGACGTTTTCCTTTGATGCTTTTGGTGGAAAACAGGAGAAAGATCAAATGGAACCTCCGTTATTATCAGAGGATCAGGGTTAAACTGGACATCTGTACAAAATTTTAACCGGGGATTATTACCTGCTAGTTATTTCATTCATGATGAGATAAATAATATTTCACGAGGACTTTATCTCTCCCTTTGGTCGTTCGGGCGGCAAAGTTCACCTCACGATCCTCTTTGGGTGTATTAATTAAGTCTCTGGTCTCGCCTCAGTATCGCAGGATTGCCACTTTTATTTTTTTCTTAATAACGTTATTTCATTTCATTATCCGTTTCTGGGGAACTTACTATGCTTGACTTTAATTATATTGTGATATGAAACCATTATAATGAATAGTTCGTTTTATATCATACGTGTCTTAATACAGGCTTAAAATTGGCTAGTCAGAATGATTAGAAATTAGTTTTCCTGGAATACGCACCTACATGTAATTGCTAATGTTGTGAATATTTTAGTTATTCACAACTTGTTACTATCAAAACCATTTTATTAAACCTTATTTACGGGCAAGTGGTAATAACTACATCCATTTGCTTACAGAACAATGGGTTCAGTGTGTTGGGCATAATATTGGATAAGATCACTGAAATTATCTCTTTAAAACATACTCATGAAAAGATAGTCTTCATTTCCTAAACCATTAAACTGCCATTTATGAGATAACGAAATTATTAGAGCAATGGTAAAAGGTTCGAGAGATTGTACATATGAATCTCATATTTTTGCCAAAAATAATATCTTGCAAATTAAAACTTAAGGCAAAGATTCAGCAAAGCGACATCAAAAGTCGGTCTGGAAATATGAAACCCAGCGTTACTTTGTCTTCTCTGAGAACGGAAAATGCACGAAATGTCCCGTGACATTTGAAAATGCAGAGGGCATTTTTTTCCCGGTTGTTTGCCCCACTTTATTACAGAAATGCTGATGCCATTAAGAGAGGAGAGAGAGAGAGAAGAGAGAGAGAGAGAGAGAGAGAGAGCCTTAATAACCTTGCAATGTTTACTTGTGTTTCCATTCTTATTCATTTCTTGTGCAGTACATTTTCCTTTTCTTTTGTTTCCATTCCGGATATTTCTTCCACGTTTCCTAGTTTGTTGTCTTGCACTGACATTAAGCTTTCTTTTATTTTCCCTTTGGAGAAATGGAAAATAAAGGAAAGCTTTGGATAAAGGCTATGAACACAGTCATAACCATTTCAGTCTCGTTTCTCCCGTTCAACATAATTGCCTGCGCTGAAGTTGCCTATCTGCTTATCTACCTGTTTATCTACCTGTCTTACCTGTCTCGTAAAATCGTTTCATTCTATCGAGGTACAAAAAAAGCGCCTTAAATATTTATCGTTTAACCAGGGCGAAGGTTCTTTCTTTTTTCCTCAGAATAATTAAAGATCAGTGCTTCAAAACTCCACATTAAGTTCAGTTATAATTGAAGGCAAACAGGATAAAAAAAACAGGTATTTTTTCGATGCTAAAGCGTCAATTGATTCATTTTAAATTATTTACACGAAAGGTGTAGATATTAATATTATGAGACGTGAACAGTTTATACATTACGGGAAAATACTCACCGATTTTGAGAGCAGTTTATGCAGTTTTTAACCAAAAGATGATATTTGGTTAAAACGAAAGATTAATGAAAGGCGGATATTTCTAAAACCGATCTTAAAATTGTCGTATTTTTTCTCTCGTCCGTTTAATTAGATTCCACTTCGCGAAATCAAGAACGGCCCTTTTTACCAAATGCTGGCGATATGCTTATTAAGTTCGCTTAAAAAGAAATAAAAGAAATGGAATGATCCCTGAATGTTGGCCCTTTGCCTAGAACGATGTCTCATTGTCATCGCGTTCCTCTAATTCACTTCTCCACAAACCACACAAGAGCACCTTTGAGAAGTTTTCCCAATTGTACCCCTAAGTAGGCAGATTCTCCCATCTTTCATATAAGCTATTTGGGTACTGTTCTCTAACCAGGATGGTTTTAGTTAAAAAACCCTCTGACTTCTTTTGTGAAATCCACCTTCGACAGCCTCATTAATTTAATATATACACACAGAAGACTGCCGCGTTTCAAGTAGTAAGTTCGACGGGCGCCTCATGCAGCTTCTGTTTAGGTATTGTGGAGGCTGAGGCCAGGACACTTTAAGTACAGTGGATCGTTCTCCAGTGAGAAAAATAAGTAAAGGAAGAATGGAGCTGTGAATGAGGTCTTGTTTTTCCTTGTAGTCACTCAATTTTACATGGAGTGGACAAGCAAATGTAATCCATTTGTCATTTTCTATAGCATTTCCTTATCTAACCATTTCTTCTCTTTTTATTTTAGCTTGTGGATAGGGGACCGCCATGGGAAACCTAATTCCCTACCATATGAGTTCCGGTAACCATCTGGAAAGCCACGTGGTTCAAATTCCAGGGTTCCAGGTAAGTCATCATCAAAGGTGATAAGGGCTGAAAAGGTCATGATCATAAAAATCTGCTTAGACTGGAAGAGTAAACTACTCTGGCCATCCATCTAGATATAATATAAGTGAAAAGAGAGAAAAAAGAGAAACTATTGCGAAAGGTTGAACAAAATTCCCATCACACTTTTGCAAAAATCTTATGCCATTGTGTATTGCATCCATAATGTAAAAGGTTTACAGATATTGTATTATGCCGATTGATTTCTCAGGAAAATACTTACTAGAAAGTAAAAAATGCTTAATCCAGTTCCATTCAAATACAAATCCTCTGAAAAGCGACACCCTGTAATTTGTTGGAAGCTTTTGCATTATCCTGTCAGACTTTACCTTTGAGAGATACAGACGTTGGCCTGCTTGTTCCTGTGTTTCTTAGGATTTTCTGTTCGCCTTTTCATTTGTTTGAGAGTCAATTGCCCGTTAAAGGGAATAGTCAATTAAGTTACCTATACTCAGTGCTTTAATTCAACTCGTGTTGAGAATTACAGTGTTGGGTATGCAAAGTCGATAAGATAGAATAGAGCCAGTTGTCTCACTTGAGTGAGATATTGAGGTCACCTGCAAATAGGGAAAAGAAAGAAAGGAATGGCAACATTGCCTCAACATGAGCAATAAGACGACGTCTAGTGCCTGAATTGAAACCAGACTGTCTTCTTACGACAATGGCGTCGTTAATATATAACAACGTTTGCAATAAATCGTATTAGCCAAAAGGGCTGTAATTAGTATGCAAATGGTGGGACTGCCTGGTTTGAATGCTCCTGAGATTGCCTGCTTGTTCCTACGAGGGACTGATGATGGAAAGGACTGTTAACTGGGATATTGTTTCGTGAATCGTCGAAATCTTAGTTTTATAAAGCAATGTGTACATATTGTTATGAACTTTATTGTTTAGTTTATGGTTCTAATTATCAGGCTCCGAAGTCTGGAACTGAATGATGTGTGTGTGCGTGGTTGTGTGTGTGTGTGTGTGTGTGTGTGTGTGTGTGAGAGAGAGAGAGAGAGAGAGAGAGAGAGAGAGAGAGAGAGAGAACTGGAGATTAGAAAAATAATTGAAATTCCAATTTATAAGAAAATGAAATAGAAATTCAACCAAGAAAGTCATCATTAGATTATCTCGTCACTGTTCTGTTCATATTTGCCAGAAGTCAGTGAATCCCTACTGGGAAATTCTTCCTGATTCTTTGAAATAATGATTTCATAAATAAAACAAACTTATAAGTCTAAGCTGTGACATTCCCCACATCCTTCAGATTCCAAGTTCAGACTCAAATGGGGTCTGTCCATCTTGGTGTTCCAAAATCCACGAGATAACGAGAAAATGATAAAGGAGACAAAGAAAATACAAAGAGCCCCAGAAAGTGATAATTATTGGAAACCAGATAAAAACGGGAGAATAACAATAGAAAAACGCAGCGATAACAAGCGAATAACAGTGATGAAAATAGAATAGCATAAGCATAACGAGACTTTCCCCAATCAGGTCCCCCTCCCCCTCCTGGAAGACTTACCTAACGATCAATTAACCCTGTCAGCTATAAGTGTAACCCCTTTGTTTGCGAGGTGCCATTAGCTACGGTTGAAAGGAGTGAGAGCGAGAGATCCTGTGTTTGCCTTAGAGTTCTGTGGAATGTTCTGTCATAAGTTTTCCCCCATATATTACGGTAGCCTTATTTCGTTCACTGGTACCTACAGTAACCGAAAACGCTTATGCAATAGCAAAATTTTTGTAATATTTCCTACAATATCTTAATGCCAGAAATCGCCAGCACCCTTATTGATTAACATTCCAGGAACTTGGCACGCTGAAAGCCATTCCCCTGATGTCCTGATGAACAGTCCTAGGGAAATTCGTCAGTTACATTCCCATCGAGGAATAAAATATAAACCTGGTGGATCAGCGGTTATGGATGAAATACCTTGAGTTCCTAAAATAATATTATGCTCATCATCTGAAGACATGTTCCAAATTGGCTGATGCAGGGCCTCTACACGGATCTCCTTCTTCCTTTTATGGATCAAGAGGTGACTGAGCGAAAGCTGCATCAGCTCCAGAGACAACAAAAGGAAAAAGGAAACAGAGCCACTGATGACAAAGGCAACAACGAAGAGAGTACAGAGACTTGGACAGAAATTCCAACGAGACATAAAGATATGAGATGATTATCTGCGAGTTTCCTCTTCTCCTGTCTTCCTGTCATGACGCGTCAGGGAGGATGGATTCTGGAGGCAAGTTTTGCCTTTCGGTGTTGGCGCGCGCTCCACTGTGGTCTCTCACACCTTCGCTTAACATGCAATGCATTGCCAGATTAATATTTTTCACACATGAATATCCATATATATATAAAGATATATACATAAATACACACATATTATATACTATGTAGTTACGTATATATGTTATATAGAAATGAACAATGGAAACGTGCTCTGCAGAGATAAAGTTCTGACTCTCTACAGGACCGAAACCCGGCCTTTCGAGTGAGAGTCCCAGACATTAGCAACTCTTGGTGAGTCAGAAATACACACACACACACACACATACACACAAACACACACACACACACACACACACACATCATATATATATATATATATATATATGTGTGTGTGTGTGTGTGTGTGCGTGTGTTTGTGTGTGTGTGTGCGTGATGCGTGTGCGACGGGTATATATGGTGAGAGAAATTTATTTCTGTTAAACACGTTTTCATGTGTTTATTTCCTATAATATGCATATATCATATATATATATATATAATATATATATATATATATATATAATATATATATATATATACTATATTGATATTCATGTGTGACAAATATTAAACTGATAACGCATTGCATGTTAGAGCGAAGGTTCTTATTTTCCGTATATTTCTCCAGCGAAAATAATATTTTAATGTTTACTGAAGCGTACAAATTAGCGTACTTGCATGTAAAGGTACATATTTTCGTGTTGTCATGAGTGCAACAATGCTCGCTAATATTTGCCAAATAAAACCAAAGACTTTCACAGCGCAAAATGCTTCCAGAAATTTGCCATTCCTTTGAGCTATGGTATGAAAAATGACGCGAAGACATAAGGTTAGAGGAAAGGGGTGATATTCATGACTGTCATCTTGTTCATTCTGCCTTTGGAACCTCGAATTCTTTTTGCTGTTTGTTGGTTTATTTCCTTAAGCGAGAGGATTTCTACCCTCTTTGTTCATTAAAGGGTTTCATTATGATGTTAATGACGTTTTCCGTATTGTCTTGCTTTGCTTTGCTTCATTATTTGTATTTTCGTTGGCTATCCATGTTTGTTTATTTATGTTGCTCTTCATCATTTGTATTTTCGTTGGCTATCCATGTTTGTTTATTTATGTTGCTCTTCATCATTTGTATTTTCGTTGGCTATCTATGTTTATGAAGTTAGGGCAAAGGTGTTTCCCTGATGTTGGTAAATGCTTGTGGTTTGTGGTTGTTTGTGTAAGCAGCATATCTCAATAAGGGATGAACGCATCCAGATGAAGCTTAGTAAATAAATTTTTTAGCTGACCTTTTCGATATGATTAACTCTCGTAAAAATCCTCTCAGAATTGACGACTTGGTGACATGAACACCACCCAACCCCTTTATTTAGCCGGAGAGTCTTGCCGGCTTTGTTTGAATACCCATTTTATTTGAAAGAATTTTTAATATTAATTTTATAATAAATTAGTACATACTATTAAATGTTTGTTCTACTATTTTGTCCCTTGAAAATCTATAATTTTGTTTAAAGGAATATTTCTAGAGAACTGTCGTCATTCTTGAAGGCAGAAAAGAGTTCTGCACGATTCTCAGTCATCGGAGTAGTTAGTACTTGAGGTTGAATATATTGCGGCCTAATCAGATTCTTCAAAAATCATATTCTTAGAATTTGTACCTGGGGAAATATAATGATTCCGATCATAGACAGTTTATTGCCCCTCTATTTAGAGAGAATCTCTTATGCGGCATATCCATCTTCTTCCCGTCCGGTTTCTGACATAAGTTTCTGATTAATCGTCCGTCCAGGATTCCGCCCAAAATAAAATGTTATGAAGGTACTCATCTAACAATTTACCTTTTCCTGTCTCCTCTCTCTTTTCTCACCAGTCTCATTTCAAGTGTTTTCAATCACTTATTCCGGTTCCCTCTCCATTTATATCTTGATCCTTCTTCCTTCCATGATTCTTCTAGGAAATAACAATCAGCGATTAGAGTAGCCTTTCGGAGATCTTAGAAGTTCGGTTAATTTCCAAAACCTCCCCATGGAGGGAATCATTACAAATAACCAAGTTTCCCTTAGTAGATAGAATTAAGAATGAGGGAAGGTGCAGCATTTCACGGTAATTTATTTCACGACATAGCAGTTATTTTGTCAAACTTTTCCTCGGAATTCCGTTGTAGTTGTGGAATTCGAAACTTGGATCCTTGCCACTTTTGTATCCGAAGGGAATCATCATTATCTTACGGACCATTTCAGCCGCAGAGAACGCGCCCACATAAACAAGGCTAACTGTCGAAATGGTTTTGGCTCTGCAGCTGATTACGCTTTCGAGTAAAAATGAAATGGATCGGGAGGGAATTTAAAGAGATTCTTTTGCGATACATTCTTTACATCTCCATTCATAAGTCTGATTCAGAATTCTGGCTTAGTCTCTGATATTTCGTTGTGAGTTCTGTGTGAGCGCTTTGCCGCAGTTACGGGATCTACAACAATGGGAAATTTAGATAAGGAAACCTTTGTCTTTGCACTTTTCTGATTTACATTGATTTCCACAAATTATAAATAGTTTAAGGGTTACTTACATATTTATTGGGTCTTTCAGCGTAGGGAAAATTGACATAATTTAATGTTTGGTGCATTTTCTTAAACGCAGCCTTCTTGTGTTGAATGTTGCCAATAAGGTGGTTTTCATCAGCACCCATACAATTCTGTTCCCGTTGTTTATGGAGTAAACGTCATTGTCGTTTTTTATAGACTACGACCTTTGATTCAACAAAATTCACAGAGGCCAATTTAGTGATAATATGTGATCTGGAAATCCTCATTTAGAGCGAATTTAGTGAGGGATGGTCATTGGACATGTACGCACACAAAGCGTAATAGCGCTTTTGAAGATTGATGTCGTCTAAATAGAAGGTTCCAAAGACTATTCTTGCTTTTAGGATAAGTACACCGTCAGCGTTATGTTGTTATATTGATTATGACACTCAGTATTAGTTATAATCATTTACTAGACTCTGAGGCTGAGAAATTCACGAGTCAAAAAATAGTAGAAGAAAACCAAACAAAGGTGGAAGAAGAATTGGTAAAAATCACAAGCTCCTGCCGAAAGGTCTCTAGAATATTTTAGAAAAATAAGAATGTTAAGGGAAGAAAGTACACATTTGAAAATAATGAAATAATTACCGAGCAAAGGGGGCGTTTTCACAGTATCTCTGTACATGGGTGTATGGCAAAACCGCAAAATACGTTAAAAAATACATAAATCTTTTTGACTGCTTTTAGGTAATCCAAGCCACAGCCCCCCACGCTCCCTCAAACCACCCACAAAAAAAAAAAAAAGAAAGTCCTGATGGTGTATTCAGACAAAACCCATGTTCTTAGACTTCCAGTCCCCAGAAAGTTTCTCTCTCTCTCTCTCTCTCTCTCTCTCTCTCTCTCTCTCTCTCTCTCAGTAGATAGTAAAGGAACGGCTTGTAGCTCACCAAAACTGTACAAGGGTCTACCTGTTGACCTGGGTATAAGTCGACTTTTGTGGGTTTCGTCTAACGTGAAGAGAGAGAAACAGAGAGAGAGGAAGAGATGGCCGATGGAAGGGAAAAGTTCACTGTTGATGAGAATAACATTACGTCTTAACTGAAAACCGGTTCACTCGACATGGAAATCCTCATCCCTCTATGGTGCAGTCATCAACAGAAATTCAGAACGATCTCTCTCTCTCTCTCTCTCTCTCTCTCTCTCTCTCTCTCTCTCTCTCTCTCTGTGTGTGTGTGTGTGTGTGTGTGTGTGTGTGTGTGACCACCCCTTGATGAGAGTACTCAGTTGTGACTTGAAGTAAATAGCAATCCCACGGGGATCTCTTCATTGTCCCAGAAAGACCCACTCAAGAACCCAAGAGCCCCGTGGCGCTTCCAAGTCTTTGGAGGGACACCAAATGTTAGGAAACAATTCCTTTCCTGTTGTAAGAAAAATTAGAGGAAATTTAACACTGGCGCATAATTATGGGTGACTGCTTTTCTTACACTGTCAGGTTTCAGTGAGAATAGAGTTGATCAGTTTCTCTCGTATTGACAAACCTCTTCCTCGCTATCCACATTAACACTTTTAACTAGCTTACTTATCTATTTCTTCTATTTATCTAACACAACAGAACTCTCACACACACACACACACATATATATATATATATATATATATATATATATATATATATATATATATATATATATATATGTGTGTGTGTGTGTGTGTGTGTGTGTGTGTGTAAATAAATTCTTCTGTTAAAACAGGATATGTCTCAAATATAAAAGACCCATTAAAACACTCTGGTTTAAAGCTAAGGACTATATTTCGGTGGACTTACTTCCACCATTAGCAAGCAGTGAATGACAGAACGAGTTTCATTAGTGTAATATGTAGTGGGAGGTATGTCCTTAGGTGATGCCTGGGGTCACTGCTAAGCCTCCGTCGGTTCTGTTAATTGTCTTAATCCGCTTCATAGTTGCCTTAAGGAAGACGTTGTCTATTTGGTCAGAGTCCCAGGCTCCACTGGAAAGGTTAATCTTATTATCTTCTTGTTTTATCGGTGAAGATTCTACCATCTGACATTTGTATCGACAGTTGCTCTTGTATAAAATTTGGGATGAGTTCCGGTATGGTTCGTGTTATTCATATGATAGAAAATTGCCAAACTATGTTGTCCATATCTAACTGATCGTTTATGTTGAGTTGAAATAAACATTCTGAAAGAGATTTTCCAGTAAAACCATATTATGATTTATCACAGTCCCTACAGGGAATCTCATAAACCCCTATATCCTTAGAAACTGGTTTCTGCTGAACATTATTTAAGAATTTCCCCAGTGTATTCGGATAAGTGAAGATGAAAGGGTTGGAGGGCCTAAGATTCATGTGTCCTACATGCTCAGACCATAAGGTCCAAGATATAAGGATGGAACCTGACCATGCACTTAAGAAAGGGTTGACAGGCAGTGTCGAAACAATTAAGTGTCTCGGCAATTCTTCATGTGCCCATATTGGACTGAAGAGCAAACTCCCCTGTACTGGTAGAGACTTCTCTCACCTTCCAAGCATTCGTAATTACAAAGAATCCAAGCACTCGGCAAGCACCAGAACTTCTGATGAATTCAAGCGCTCAGTAAAGAGCTTCACTGTACGTCTTGAATTCTCGGTTCCGTGGTTTGCGCCAAAGTGCCTACGAATTTCTTATCAACTAAACAATTCCCCTTCAGTTAACTTACATGAAAATATATTAATTCCGAGGTAGAGCGAATTACATATTAAAGGACATTTGTAGCTTAATGCATATATGAAAATCACAGTGATGTGATGAGACTCATTATATGGCTACGTGCAACAAAAGAACCTCAATGTTATTAAGGTCGAGGTGAGTTGAAGCCGACTCTAAAACGACGAATACTTGAGCGCGACAGGGATTTGTAGGTAAGAGGCGGCGTTAACTTATACTTCTCGTGATAGCCTATTGGGTAAAGAAGGTCACTGTATGTCCTGAATTCTTGGTTCCGTGGTTTGCGCCCATGAACCGACATATTTCTTCACTAAGAAATTCCCCTTTGGTTAGCATATATGAAAATATATTAATGCTGATGTAGAGGGGATTAGATATTGAAGGACATTTGTACCTTAATACGTATATATAAATCAAGGTGATGTGATGAGACTCATACTATGTATATATATATATATATATATATATATATATATTATATATATATAATATCTATATATATATATATATATATATATTAAATATAATATATAATAACCCAGACCACATGAATGAGGAATGTGAGGATATAGTAGAGATATAAGAGAATATTGTACAGATAGTAGAGATTTGTGGAAGATAAAGCGCAGATGACTGGCGGAATTTCACATAGGCTCAGTAGATCGGGTGAGTGGTCCTGGATCGTTCGACACCCTTTCCTTACCGAACTCGAAATCTCACGAGTGAAAGAGAGAAACAAGAGAAGCATGAAAATGCGCGTGTGTGTGTGTACTGCGATGAGAAAGTAATATGAGTCCGTTTTGATAAAATCAAAGCCGCAACCTCCCTTGATGTTGCTGCCTTTGATTAGGGTTGTCTCATCATCATTAAGTTTTTGATCCATTTCCCCACAAGACTTGCAACTTTGGAAGTAAATCTTATTTGGTCTTCGCCTGCGGGCCTTTGCTTTGTTCTTAAGAGCAGCATATTTTTTGTGTCTAATATTTGTTCGTTTGTGTTATCCACAAAACAACAAAATAAACATACACACATAAAATCAAATAAAGTATTTTGGAAGAATGGAAATCTCAGAAATTTTCTTCAGGAACCAATAAAAAATATCAACGAAGTTTGTATGGAATTTGAAAAGATCATACAAATAAAAGTCTATGAAAACCACAGGAACGACAATAGTAATAATGATGGTGTAGAATATATATCATACAAGAACAAGCAACACGACTTTTATACCATCGAAAAACACTAAAAAGAAAAAAAAGTTCCGAGCAAAATATTTATTTCCCAGAAATAGAAATTAACGTTGAAAGCAAGACGAGAGGAAGGAACATCCCCGCTTACATTTCCGAGAAGTAATGCGTAGCCAGGGAGACACTTTACTAGGAAAGTTGGTCCTTAAATCCTGCAGAGATTGGCTGTTGTCTCTGAGGGAGGATCTCGGGGCTTTTCCCTCGGGTGTTCAGTGCCAGGAAGAAACGCCTCCTCCTTCTTTATTGGTCGCTTGTAGAAGCTTCCCTTGTGCTTCTCTCGTCTCTCTTTAGAGATAGACTTTCATTTATTTTATTATGGAATTTCCTTCCCTTTTTAACAATTATCTTCATGACGGGTGAGTTTCTAGTTCTAGGGATCGCTCCCGCCCAGCACCTACCGGCGTTCCAGCATCAGCTGGAGTCATTAAAGGAAGGTTGTGGGGATAGCAGCCTCATTCTTAGGGATTTGAAGTAACCCGGAAAGCTGTGCCCCAGCCGAAGGTATAAAAGGGTGTGTGCAAACAGCTGTTTGTGTTTATAAGGATATTTATCTATTATTTTGTTACTCTTCCCGCTGACCACTTGAGTATATAAAAATAATATCATTTGCATCAGCAATACCTCAACCAAGGCTGTCATTATATTCCAAGGGAAAGAACCTTCCCTGGGCACGACAACCAGTCCCAAGAGCAACGCCAAAATCTTTCCACAAGAACGCTTCCAATCTGAAAGGAAAACACGAACACCAAATTAAAAATGACAGTTGAAAAAGTATCTAGAAGAAATCTAATTTCAGTACTGAGAAAAAAAACTACAATCCTGATCATTTGATATAATTGTATACAGTAATCTGAAGGAAATCATTGAAGAAGTAATCAGCCTGATAATCCACGAGATAAGTCAAGTAAAACGCCATACGGTTGGGGAAATTAGAAGTTGAAATTATATTTTTTGGTAATGCTCAGAAAACAAATGTTTTATCAGAGGTAACTCAAGTCCCGTTAACCGCTTTTGAACATCAAAAAGCAAAGGAAGTAGCCATATAATCGATTCTTAGATTAAAAAATAAAAGCTGTATTCACCCGAGAGACATAAGTAAAAAGTAAAAAATTATAGCTAATGTTCATCACATTACTGCTTAGACATAAAAAATAGAGAACAAAATCAAGAAAACAATATTAATAACACCTACATCAGTAAAACCAACTGTGATGACACAATGACATAATTATGACATTAAAGGAC
The DNA here is from genome assembly GCF_015104395.2 of Macrobrachium nipponense. NCBI lineage: Eukaryota > Metazoa > Arthropoda > Malacostraca > Decapoda > Palaemonidae > Macrobrachium > Macrobrachium nipponense. The sequence goes on along the minus strand of NC_087208.1, from coordinate 1,103,899 downwards.
CAGCAAGCAGTAATTTTATAATACGAAATATGGAATCTAGACTACGCCAAACGTTTGTTTACTTTTCCAGCTAATGGAAAATAATGTCATAAGCCAAATGGGAAGGAGGGAGATAAAAAACATATTTCCTTGAATACAAATACTCGCAAATGCGCACATTGCTGAAGACTCACTTTAGTCGAGAACTTGTCGCAAAAATCCCTCGATGATTGACTGTTGTCTGGGAGGAGAGGAGCCGAGGACATCTCCATCGACTCTTCAGTGCCTGAGGAATCGTTTCGATCCTCTTTATGGGGATGCTTGTAAAAGCTTCCTCTCTCTCTCTCTCTCTCTCTCTCTCTCTCTCTCTCTCTCTCTCTCTCTCTCTAATTTATGATTTTTCTATCTTCATAAATAAAGAATTTTTTTGTTGATGAAACCTTTCCTTCTAAGGAATAGCTCATGAAAAACAATTGGCTTTGTTGTCAGGTCAAGAGGGACACAAAAGCCTTTTATTCGCTCCGGCACATTACCAGAATTTACGAGCTTCCATTATGAAGACCCCCGTGCTGGCCTAAGGCCAGCATAGTCACGGTGATATTTATCCCCTGAATAGCTGAATCGAAGTGGAAGTGTGTGTGTGTGTACATGTGTGTCTGTGTGTGATGCGCATGTGTATAGATATGCCTATATAGACAGACAGAAAGACATGTCATTTGTGAATGGGGTTCATATTCAATCCAGCAGTTAGGGGAAAATCAATTAGGATGTAAGCATTTATGGTCCAGTGGTTATACTTTTCTTTACAGTCGAAAGGTCCTTGGTCGAAATTCGTTCCTACGTAGTATGAAATCGAACTGTGCCTCTCTTATCTAAGCACTGACCTGGATAATTAGTAGCTTGTTGATTGTAGTAGACCTGACAAGACTGGAGAAGTGAGACTTTTGCAAATTCATCTCAAATGCATCAAGATCCGGAATGCAAGCCCATCAATGAGCCCTTTGGCTAAATGGCATAAGGACTATAATATATATTTATATAATATATATACTATATTATATGATTTATATATATATATATATATTCTATATATATATATATATAATATATATATATATGTATATATAAATTTATGTAAGTATGTATATATGTGTGTGTGTTTGTGCCAAATACACTTTGACATGCATTGAGCAATTTCAACCAAACTTGGTATGCATTTAATTTGGCATTGGGGAAAGAATATTGTACAGTAAGACATCATTGGCATCAAATGGGCGGTTGTGGTGTGGGGAGGGGTTTGGTTAAGTTAGGTATATCTTACTCGTCCAACGAGGAACTGGAGGGGTAGGGAAGTGGATTAAAATAAAAGTAACTGAAAACGACAGACATTAGTGTCTAATCAATAGTTTTTGAGGTTGCCTAAATTGACAATGACACTCCCAATGCCCTTCAACTCCAAGTTCAGCCCCAATAGGGAGGGGGGGTGAAAAGGGGTCAGATGGGGTGACATAAAAATAACAGAAAACGACAAATATTAGTGTCTAAGCCATAATTTTTGAGGTCGCTCAGATGAATAATGAAACTTCTGATGCCCTTTAAGTCCAAGTTCAGCCCTAAAGGGAGTGAGGGTGAAAAGGGGTGGGAAGTGGCTGAAATATAAAAAATACCAAAAATGACAGATATCAGCGTCTAATCCATACTTTTTAAGGTCACTAAGATGAATAGTGACACAACTGATGCCACTTAAGTCAAAGTTCATCCCTGGGGAGAGATTTGGTGAAAAGGGTTGTGAAGGGGGTGACGTAAAAATAACCGAAAAGGACAGATATTAGTGTCTAATCAATAGTTTTTGAGGCCGCTGGGATGAACAGAGACACTCCCGATGGCCTTTGTATCTAAGTTCAATCACGATAGTAACGGGGGTGAGGATTGTTGAATATAAAAGAGAGAGAGAGAGAGAGAGAGAGAGAGAGAGAGAGAGAGAGAGAGAGAGAGAGAGAGAGAGAGTAAAGGGGATTTGGGAAGAAAGAGAGAGTTTATTGGTTGTCATTCAGAGTTTTCCTGGGCAGCGATATATATAAATGAAAAATAATTGTACCTGTATACTAATGTGTTTACAAGTGCTTATAAACAATACATGTACAAAGAACATACACTTACAACTTTAGTTATCTATCATCATCACAACAATGTAACATCCACAAGAAACAACCAAAAGCAAAACAACAACTGAATCACATTCTGAAATGATGTCACGTCCATTGATGAGATCAAGAACATCAAAGGTTTAATCAAGAATCCAAATAACAAGTAATTACCCTTTGATGAACATCTCAGTTTTCGAGAAAGTAAACAAGGAGTGATCTGACCTCCAGCTCACTCGTGACATGTATGAGATATTACCCTCACACATAATTCATAAATATTATATTCCTAACTTTTAACATATATTAAAATGTGCTAAAATCTATGGTCAAATAGAGCCTTGTTTCACCAACGAAAATTAAAATAAACACACTATATTTTATCAGAAACAATTTTTTTGTACTGTTTAACTTGCACATTATTTACTTTTTCATTTTCCTCGTAATAAATAAATCATAAATATCCTATCCTAAAATTCCTGTATGTTTAACTCAACGCGAAACACCTTTTCAGACCTTTTTATGCTCTTACATAGACCTTTCCAAACCTCTCAACCAACATACAACGACAAAGTAGTTTGTAGGCTTACTCCCCGAGTAAGCGAAAATGAGGAGAATAAAATAAACCAACGGCTTAGATACAGAATACTTCGTATGATTGTCAGTTCATTTGCTATGCTGACAACATCCGTATAAAGGAAATGAAAAATCACCGGCTAAAAATCGTTGGTCCATATATACACCATTAGCCCCATATCCCTGGGCCACAATATACCAAACAAACGCAACCACATTCATTCCCCTCCGAGATACCAATTAAACGAGCTGGCTTCCACTCGGGTAATGATCGTCCGAACGGAGTGAAATATAATTCAATTAAGCACCGTTTCATTTTTTGGGAATTTACAGCTTTCGGCTCGTCAGGACTGATTAAAACACTGGGCGTAACTGGAATCAGACGCGGTGATAATATTTTGTTATGTTTCTGTTTTGTGAAGCCGAGACAAGAAAAAAGATATCAAAGGAAGATAAGAACCTTATAGTTCATTTCTTTACAAAGGCAAAATGAAGAAAAGCAAGATCTTTTAAACAATCTAAGTTTAGCTCCCGTCCCCACATGACAGAAACGTTAGCTGTCGAACATTTCAATGCATGATGGTGATACTAAAGAACGAATGGATAATCCATTGTTTCCTAAAATTAACCCAAAGACAAAAGCAATAGTTGCCCCAAGCGAAATGAGACACAAGCAGTAACGATCCCATGAAAAGCAAGGACAAAACTAATAATTATCCAATGGAAATGAGAGCAAGAAGTAACGATCTCTTGGCAACCAAAGAGAAATGACCCAAATACCCATGACAGCCAAAGACAAAAGGCAATAATTATGCTAGAGAAATCAGATACAGTCTCCTGACAGCCTTACACAGAAAGAATAATTGCTTTGAGGGAAATACAACACAAGAAGTCGCGGTCTCATAAAAGTAAAAGATAAAAGGAATAGTTACCTCATGAAAAATCTTAGGTCAGATCATGTGGCTTCATGACTATTAGCCTTGTGAAGGAATCTAAAGGATAGATGATAATTCATAGGACCACAGCAGATCAAAGTAGGATAAAAGTTAAAAGTAATATCCCCTTTTGTTATTGGGTTTTACAGAGGAACTATGGTAGGAAAGAGTGGCTCTCAGAGATGAAGTTATTAAACACACCACAAACGATATTGATTCATTCTCAATGGTGATTGTAATCATTTATAAATAAATTAAAATTAGTTCTGCAATATCTCTCTTCATACAACATTTCTAAGTGCCAGAAATCCAGAACCTGGAGGAGGTCTGCAAGGACCTGCGGTGAGAAGTCAGATATTCAAATTCATCAGCAAAGGAAGCTGTGATAGAATACGAAGGCTTTGGATCACATGTCACTGAAATCAAGTCATGCCACTTCCTCTGTTTCGGAGACTATGTATTGTTATGCCTTATTCTTTGCGAAAAGTAGAAGCAACAAAGTGGTAAATAGCTGATTATTGAGAAGCAAAAGAAAGTTAGAAAAATATGATATATTATGCAACAGAGGAAAGGTCAAGAAGAATGGACACGTGAAAATGGATGAGCTTTTCACGCAGTTAAATTGTGTTTGGCGTTGCTTTGAATTCCTTCCGAGATCACTAACAATTCTTTGTCATGTAAAGACTAAATTTGGTTGATTCTTTATACAGTGACTCCATAGGATACCTACGTTTTAGTATTTTGCATATATATCCTTATTATTTATCCTCGTCTCATTTTTACGTGCCTAAAAGTCCGGAATCAGTTCCAGCTGTGACGGGCAAGCCGATTGGAACCAAATAACCGACGAATAACAAACTTTTTCCAGACGAAACAATCTGAACGTCAGTAAACTTCTTCCTCTGACTGGACATAGATGGACTTTGTTTTTGGGTATTTGGGAGGATGGGGCCATCCAGCTACCCTGCCCATCCCCTCCCCCCAGCCACATCATGATCCTCATTTCATCATGGGAGAGGTGAGAAGAGGCAATTTTGGGTGGGACAGAGAGGGAGAAAAAAACAAGTGACTGTTATAAAGAGCGAATGGGAGAGAAAGAGAGAGGTCTGTGCGCAATAATCAAGAATATTCGCAATGCTACACTTTGAGTGAAGAAATATCCTTTGGACTTCGCTAATGATTTCATGACACGAGATGCTTTATCAGTCACTTCTTTTCTTTTGTCTTTCTTATTCCCTTTCTTTTTTTTTATTTCGTCTATATTTTATTGTACGATTAATAAACCCTTCCAAAACCAAATAGTCTTTGGAAATGAGTAAATAGATAAAAGAGTTTTAAGGAAATAGAAAGTGAATGCGTGAAAAAGCTGCCTACCTGTCTGTCTGTTTGTCTGTCTGCCTGCCTGCCTGTTGCCCAGTCAGGCGTCTGTCTATGGATTACCAACCTCTCCTACGACCGACGGGTGATGAATGTCACCGAGGCGCTACTGAATAACTCAGCGTCTGTCTGAAATTAAAGCTACTCTCTCTCTCTCTCTCTCTCTCTCTCGCTTGTCCGGTAACTGGAATGTGTCAAGCCAGTATATATGTTATATATGTTACGGCCATTTTGCAAAATTGGTCATTTTACAAAATTACCGGCCATTATGCAAAAGGACCAAATTCGTGGTCATTTTGCAAAATGACCTAAATTTCTCAACATTTTGCAAAACGACCAAGATTTTGGTCAGTTTACAAAATAAACTATTATTGTTGGTCCGTTTACAAAATCTCCATACAGCAAGCAGCCAGATGGAAAAAAGCTTGTCATTCACTTCTGCAAATCATCTCTTATAATACTGATTCATTTACTGGTTCATTTACTCGTTTCCCACTACGGGTAATTGTACTGTATAATTGTCGATCATTCACTTATTATCCTCCCTCCCTCTCTCTCCACAATAGTAATGGGAATTGACTGGTGACACTGTTGTCAGTAAGGCACAGCTGAAAGCCAGGAGAAGACGACCAACGTAGTACTTTGTGTGCATTTTATTATACTCTGGAAATTTGTACAACGGAAAATAGAAAAACTGATTTATATTCAAAGCTGGTCACGGCTGAGGAAAAGAAAGCATCAAATACTTCGAGTTTGTTGTACAGAAATGAATACGAACAAATTATGAATCGCTTGGATGAACTTAAACGTGCTAACATTAAAAAGACTCAGAAAGACTATCGTTTGTTACGAAGGTATGAAATCCTTGAGGTCACAGTTGAAGGTATCACCGTTAAGAAATTGCAGAATGCAAGATGGTTCATGGCAAACTTCGACATTCCCAATCTCAGGGCTCGGTGGAACGTGCCAACAGTGATATTGAAGCAATTTTGGCATGTTGGATGAAGGACAACTTCTCTACACAATGGTCGCAGGGACTGCGCTTTGTCCAGTAGAAGAAATATACCCGCTTTCACTCCGGAATTGGAGGGACACCATATGAGGCCATGTATGGACAGAAGGCTCGTCTTGGTGTTGACGCAAATTCTATACCAGAGGAAGTCCTGGACGGTATGCAGACGGAGGAGCAGCTTGCAGAGGCACTAGGTGTTGTCAATGAGGTCACAGACACAGAGGAGGAAGAGATAGGTGTTGAAGAGCAAAAAAGAACCATCCGCTGTCATTAACTGCATCTCCTGTGGTAAAAGATATTTTGGTTCAAATGTGTGCAAGGTGTGTGAGAACAACAGAAACAAGCCCAAAAAATGATCGCTAATTCTGTGAGGAGGTTTCAACCAGCCAATGTAGGGGACACTGTGAAGGTTCCTGTTCCGCGGACGTGCAGAGTTTCCTAATGTGAAGACAGTTGTTTTTCAGGCAGTGGACAATGGCACATATAAGCTTGATACAAAACACGGCCTGCTTAAACAGGTGTACACTCGCAACCAAATTACTCCATGTCTAGAAAAATTCCTTTCGCTAGACGATGTTGCACAGGAGCGGGAAGTAAGCCTGCGGGAAGTAGCCATTGCAGAATCAATGGGACAAGCTCAGGGATTCGCTAAATGCTCTGGTCATGCATGACCAGACGCTGCAAGTGTTTAAAAAACTCTGTTTTATGCAACAGCAGCAGATGCAAATGCAGTGCCTCTTGCCCTAACAAGGTCAACACACAAATACATTAAACTTTGATGTATTTCATAATCTATTTTAATGTATTGTACATACACTTATGTTTATCATTTACTTTCTTTCAACTAGTTACTTGCTAAAACTTTATACGTTTTGATGTATTTGAAAGTTGTATTTTCTGAAAATGAATAAAATTAGTTATGTTCACTACGTTTTATCATTCCCTCGCTTTTTTTTTCATCTGGCTGCTTGCTGTATGGACATTTTGTAAACTGACCAACGATACTTTTGTAAACTGACCAAAATATTGGTCGTTTTGCAAAATGTTGAGAAATTTAGGTCATTTTGCAAAATGACCACGAATTGGGTCCTTTTGCATAATGGCCGGCAATTTTGTAAAATGACTAAATTTTGCAAAATGGCCGTAACACACACACACACACACACACACACACACACATATATATATATATATATATATATATATATATATATATATATATATATATATATATATATAATATATATGTTCATTTCCAAACCGGACTAGTAAGCTTCTCTCGCCATAAGAGATGAAGATAGAAATGAATTATGTATTTGTAACCAATCGACTGTCGAGAGTCACAGTTAGAGAGAGAGAGAGAGAGAGAGAGAGAGACATGTATTATTTCGTCAACCTAAGCATTGTAATTATGTCTGAATTTAACCCAGGCTTCCGGTCGCGTCTGTGTCAACAACACGAGGGTCTAATTCGTTCGATCATTTCTGTCTGTTCATCTAACCATTCCTCTTCATCATCTTTCTTCCGATATGTTGTAAAAGCGGAGTTTGCCTCGAAGGTCCTTGAAGTAATTGCTCCAGCTTTCACTGCTCGGGGGAACGTCAGACTTCGGGTGTTTGATTGGCTTTGTTAAGTAAAGAAAATATAGAAAAAAATAATAGTCTAGGAGCCAAATTCCTCTATCTGTTAAAATAAGGGATTTATCCTACACGATGAGCCCCTTACGTTTTGATACATTAAATGATAAATTAATATAGAGCACACAATCGGGATGGCTCTTAAAAATTTGGCCTTTCGAACATCTAGATATTGCCATAAATAGCTCTCTAGATTAATCTATCTTATTCGCGTTGACTATTTTCATTAAATGTTATGCCATATGATTGTTTGTTTATATATTTACGTAATGTTCTGGTAAATTGACCTTGACAAAATAAAGATGGAAATGATATACCAAAAATTTAGACCTATAGGCCTATGGACCATTTTTATAGTGAAACAAATGATGACTTGGGGAAAATTTACCGAAAAATTCCTACATCTTGGTTAAATCATTAAGCTGCAATTCATAAAATCTCCTAGCTATGACAAGGAAAATTTACTCAAATTTATTAAATTTACTGGAAATTATATAAAAAAACACATATTTATTCTCAACTATCGGTAAAGTTTGATATTTGCATAAGACTTCGCCAACCTCAAAAATATTCGTGTAGCACCAACTTACACAAAGCATTATAAGTAGTATCGTATGCCTTTAAATAATACCGTTTTCATTCATAACTAAATATTCACGCCAAATGTTTAAGAGTGACAAGCACAGATATCGTTTTATTTGTTTCTTTCTTTCTTGTTCTTGATTTTTTTCACGGATTTTGTTGCTTCATCTGATGGTGAGTATTCATATTAATAACTTTTTAACGCTGTGACCATATTAGACCTACTTGCCAATAGGTTACAGGTTTCTTGATAATATTAAAATAAAATTGCGCAACATACCACCAAACACTTCCCAGCGGTTTCATCTCGGTTTCCATTTGCTATTATAGGAATTCTAATATCGTCTTAGAGCCGGTGAATTATCACTTACACAATTTTTAGCGTCCCAGTTATATATTTTTATATGAAAGACTTCTTTCGACTGAGCTAATAAATTTTACTGTTGATAATTAAGTAGGCCAAATCCCGTAGGCAGCTTTGCTGGTCGTCAACAGTACTGTTATCCAATTTAAATAGCTTCCTCGTGCTTTATTTGCATTAATTATAGCGTCTACATAATGACCAGTCCTCAGTGTTACAAGTGTTGACCGTGTCACCAGAAAAAGGCAAATTTTGCTCTTTATGTTGTAAATTGATTGTGAAGTAGTTCTATGCACCTACGTAACGATTAGGAATTTTCGGTCAACGTCAAATAGGCCTACAAGCTTTCAGATTATATATATATATATATATATATATATATATATATATATATATATATATATATATATATATATGTCTGCGTGTCTTATCATTTTTATTTGTTTCTTTTTATTTTGTGCCAAGATACAAATGTATATTATACGTCACATCTCAGTTGACATGGCCGATAATTGATGTGTTACTTGATTTTGTTTAGTGAAGATGAAAATTACGGATTTTGAGGTAGCATTCAGTTTTGACCAAATATTCATATGAAACAATACTTCTTTATATGTATACAATCCTTGACAAATTGTGCAAATTTTGAAAATTTCTCTATAATTTACCTATATTCTTTGTGAATTACAGCTAAATCTTTGAGGAGTAACATATAACGTTTTCGGTAAATTGGGAGGAAGAGTTGGTTTGCATATGATAAAAACAGTTTAAATGTAAATATATTTTACTTTCCTATATACGATCATAAAGCACCTTGCCTCATGGTTATCTTACAAAAATAGGAAGTGGCTAACTTCAACAAACAAGCGTATGGCATAGCAGATAATCAGAGTACCCAGTGCTACTGAGATAGATTTATATATGGCTCTATTTATGGCAATATCGAGATGTTCGAAAGGTCATATTCTCAATAGACGTCCCGATTATGGTGTGGGACACACTAATCTATCATAAAAATGCATAAACTCATCAGGGGTTCACCGTGTAGAGTTAAATCTCAATTTTGGTGACTGGCTCCTCGACTATATCATCATAGGCATCATAGATAATGCCCCTTGCCCTCCAGGATGTTTTGACCTTATTCGGGTTTAGTTCAGAAGCGTTTGCCTGCTCTTATATAAGATAGATAAAAACGTCTTTGTATTAAGAAAGCTTTCAAATGTTCATTTGTAATCGCAGTTTGACTAATGACTACTTGGACACATCCTTACAATGTGTCATCTCACTGATATAGGAGGCATATGGAATAAACATCTGCCATTGAAAATATGATTTTGAATGAAAGTATATAAAGCAGAATCTTGCTTAAGGTAACGGGGGGAAACCCTCTTTTCTTAAATTGGATACACCTGGTCATATCTGCGAGAGCTCTGAAATAAATTGAATATATATTAGCAAAGGAAAGTCTCGGTTCCCTTACGAATAATTCGGTTATTCCTGTTTTCTATTCTTTCTTGTAAATAGATTGTGTAATAGGATTAAATACCTCACTGAATATTCCACATTTGTTTAAGGATTGTAATGAGATTTCCAGTGAAGATGTAATCAATCATTTTAAGAGTAACACAGGTTTAATATTTTTGTACGGTAATATATAACTCAGAGATAGTCTAATCCTCTTCATAATTCTGGGTTTCCTCCAAGGAAACCTTAATCGTCTTGATAGTTTCCTTGTAAGAAATGTCATTAATCTTGTGGTTCTTTATTTCGATGTCTGGAAATATCGTTTGGTAACTTAAGTATGGTAATCGTGCCAGCTTGTAAATACTCTTACGATTTATCAGTAATGAAACAAGATGTACAGTGATGCTCAGAACTCATGCGACATGACTGCATAGGATTTCGTTCAAAGTTCACTAACTAGCAACTAACATGCTCCATATTTATCTGTTATTTCAATGAGAAAATAGCATACAATAAGGCCATAGTATGTTTCATAAGAGTGGAATCTGTCATATATTTCAAAACTAAGAAAATGTCACTTGTAGCCAAATTTCAGTAAAAACACTTACGAAGCATTATCAAAACTTTCGTTCACTCATCGCTGATGCATTTGACCAAAACGAAGTCGTCATCAAATCTCAGTTCAAATGTTAAATAAAAAACGAAACAAATTATCATAACATTAACATTGCTAACAAAGCAAGCATAAAATTTGAAATAGTCCTATTTGATTGCTTTTGCACCTCAACGCTGAAAAAATGTAAGTATGTATATACAAAATAGAATGCGCCCACTGATATCAACGTGTGAGAAGAGCTATGTGACGCATTCATTAGAGTGTCGGCGCAAGAACAACCACCTGGTGAACATAGGTCTACAATGAGTAGCGACAATGAAATTATCTCGGAAACATTTATTTTGTATTTGTTACATGGATATTTTGGATTTTCATACAACATTATTTGTTATATCTCTTAAATACTTCAAAAATGATGGCATACTAGCAGATAATCGCCTATGCAATTTTTTCTTTTTTTGTCAAAGCCAAAATTTTGTTTCTTGGCCTAGGTGTGTTAGATTTCTTTACTTTACACTTAGCATTCACATCCACTATATTAACCATTTTTTTAGCCAGAAAACAAATGAGGTTATCTACACATTCTTGCACTTTTAAGAGAATAATATTTTAAACCAATTGAAAAACAAGTGTTCCATACAACTTGACATTAACACTTATGATATTTCGATTAATAGCCATCTTCTCCATATAATCAAAATCATCAGCTTTTATTCCCTGAAGAACAAGTAATCTCTACAAATAAATTTATTAGTAACAGAGATTACATCTAAGGAGGCTTACATTTTTTTTTAGGCCTATCAATCATTTTGCAACATCCAGGCATCTTGAACAGAGCCTAGAACTTCATCATTCCAAGCAAACTTGTTGTAATTCCTATTCCTATTTTGAAAATTTTATTATGATGACTGTTGAGCTTATTAGGTCTAATGCTATAATGCTGCAGAGGTAGTTACGTTGACCAGCCCGAGGAGCATGTTAAATGCAATGTCATTGACGGCACTGCTAACCTTATCACGCCGTACTTTGAACTAAGCAATGTGAATAAAAAAAATAAGTTCAAATCGCACGGATTACGAATTATACTAATGCATAAAAGGGATCATATTTATACAACCATGTGAATTCGCAAACTTTCCGACATGTATGACATTAGAAATGAAAAAAAAAAACTGTAACACTACTTGACAACGTCACGTTAAGTCTGAGAATCTGGACCATACAAAAAGAATCATGTCACATGAGATTTGAGCATCACTGAACATATAGGATTTCTCTCTGGATTTTCCTGGAAAATGTTTGATGTTTATATTGCATTGCCCTTTACCTTTGTTATCTATCTCTTGGTTTTTTTAATCATTTTAATTTTCCTTTTAATCTCATTATTCAAATCCCATGATTAGAGCAATAATAATGGATTATTTTGTGAGACTGATCATTAATTTTTTTTAATGAAAGGAGAACCGAAAGGTAAAGAGGCAACGATAAGAAGTGTATCGCCAGTTCAGTTATTCATTTAGTTATCTAGGTCCTGTAACACATCTTCGTAACTCACTTATCCAGGTCCCGTAAGACATCGTCACTCAGTTACCCAGGTCCTGTAAGACATCTTCGTCCCTCAGTTAACCAGGTCCTGTAAGACATTTTTCGTCACTTGGTTATCCAGGTCCTGTAAGACATCTTCTGTCAGATAAAGACGCGTTTCATTTTCACTTCCTCGAAGTCTCTTACCTATCGCATTTGAATCGAGAATCCAGAAATGTTATCCTTTGGGGATTTTCATTCTTGGTCTCTTGAATCCCGGTGAATCCTCGATATCCCTCGACGCTTCCCGACTCTCCGAGAGTCGGAGTGAAAGGAAAGACGAACACCAGAAGAGGAAATGAGGTCACTGAAGGTCTTCCTCTTTTGTGAGGTCAGAACAGATTTTCTTACTTCTCAGCAATTTCTGGGTATGTGTGCACGTATGTATAAGAATATATATACATGCACTCCACTGCACACTTTTCAGACGACCACTGAGCCAAAATTGCTGAAGGTAACATAAAAATAACCTTAGTCCAAACCAGCGGAAGGACCAGGCTTTCGTTACAAATGTCAGTGGAAAGTATTAGGCACAATCCGCTTGACCCACCTTAATATATATATATATATATATATATATATATATATATATATATATATATATATATATATATACTATCTATATATATACATATCTACATATATATGTTAGTGTATGTATGTGTGCTGTCTGTCTGTCTGTTTGCATGTGTGTGTACATGTATAAGGAATGAAGGTTTGATTATTACTGAGGTGTGCCAGGGTGAGGCTTCTATCGGATCAGAAGACGAAAAGTTGAAGGATAATACTTGCTTTCGTATCATCCCTTGACGCATGACGAGAGAGAGAGAGAGGGGTGTTTCAGAAAATCGTCCCTTCCTTCCCTTCCACTTTCTCCACTCTCTTCTTTCTCTTCTCTTTTCTTCCTCCTAAAGTTTGTTATCGAAACTTTCGTTGTCGATTTACATTTTACATGTATGAGATAAGCAACTTATGCTGATGCGTTGTATCTGAATCATTGTGGGTTCTGATCGTGCTGTGACTCCCTGAAGAGAAGGAGAATGAAGTGCCTTAGTTATGGCCTCCTGAACCGTGAGTCATGATGTGCCTCGTGCCTCTTGTTCCAGAGCCATTTCCAGTTTTATTCCACACAAGGCGACGAGATACTTACCTGTATCCACATGCAAATACGGAATGTAGGAAATAATCAATGTATATACATGTTTCTTTGGCTTTTCTAATAATGCTTCTTATATAAATCTCATTAGCATAAATAATCATTGACCTAAAAGGATATAGTAACTGGCTCTCGTGCATTACCCTGCATAATCGTGTAGTATGGGTGTGTCTGTATAGGTGTGTATTCACTTGTGATTACGTTTGCAATAAAAACTCCCATGTGCAAATTGCGTGGATTCTGGCATAACCTCCCTTCGTTCTGTTTAAAGACGAATTTTGACAGCCATCATGTTGAATTTGCCAAATCTTCGATTAAAATGGAAGAGTCAACATAACGACACCATTGCCCGCTCAAAGATACGAAAGCCCCTGATGTTATAACGAAAAAACCTCCTTTCGGATTCTCATAAGTTACTAAGGAACCGGCTCATTACCCCAGGAAATTCTAAAATTCCCAGAAATTCAATAAAGCTGCCGTTCTTCAGACGTTATAGTCTGATGGGCCGTTACAGTGTTAAGCCAATATTGAAATAGAGTCGAAAGTCTCCATTTACTCAGCAGCACCTTCGGCTTAACAAACCGCCTGTCCCTGATGAGGGAGTTAAGGAGCGAAAACTTAAAAGACGGCGATGAGAGGAAGTATCCTTGATCCAATAATGACGTCATAGGACGCCGCTGCTAAAATGGGTTACCTCTGGCCAGGACCTCGATTACCATACTGAAAATAACGTCGTCTGAGCGCCTCAGTGACCTGATCGGTATGGTCTTGTCCTGCCACCTCGGTGGCTGCGAGTTCGATTCTCGGGCATTCCATTGAGGTGTGAGAGATGTGTATTTCTGGTGATAGAAGTTCACTCTCGACGTGGTTCGGAAGTCACGTAAAGCCGTTGGTCCCGTTGCTGAATAACCACTGGTTCCATGGAACGTAAAAACACCATACAAACATAAGGATGTCTGCAATTCACCGCAACTCCCCGAAGCATTTTTGTAAAAGAAATCTATTGCAATGGCTATTTGTATGTCCGTCCGCACTTTTTTTGTTCGCCCTCCAATCTTAAACATTACTGAGGTTAGAGGGCTGCAAATTGGTACATTGATCTTCCACTTTCCACCGCTCTAGCCTCAGTAGTTTCTGTTTTATCTAAGGTGAAAGTTACCCATGATCCTGTGTACGGCACCGCTATAGGTGCCAACAACACAGGCCACCAATGGGACATGGCTGAAAGTTTCATGGGGTGGCTGAGAGTTTCACAGCCCATGGCTGAGAGTTTCGTATAGCATCGTACGCGGCACAGAAAACTTGATCGCACCGAAGTGTTTTTACTTGCTGCTTATTGTAAGGGACTTTCGTGTTTGGTACATTCGTAAATAGTGAGAATACCTGGTTGGGTGTGATAGTTTTTGAAAATGTTCACAAATCTAATTAGATAACTTGATTTTGCCATGCACCTGAATATGCGTAGTAAACATCAGCCATAAACTATATTATATATATATATATATATATATATATATATATATATATTTATACATATATATATATTATATAAAATATATATATATATATATATATATATATAATTATATATGTGTGTGTGTGTATGCATATACGAGTATCTATATGTTTATTTTCAGTAGAATTATACATGATGAATGCTATAAACATATTCTTAAAATAAAGAAAGAAACAAAGCAAAAAGAAGAAAGAATTTACGAGCTTTCTCTTTCTCTCTTTCCCCTTAAGCGTGGAAGGCTGATAAGTGGCTGCAAACAAAGAGCAACTCCTATATTTAATGGGTTTAATTGTACGTGAGCTGAGAGTCTTCTAAGATGTAAATGTCCTGCGAGCGTGAGGTGAAAGGAGAGACAGACAGACAGACACAGAGAATGAATAGGACAGATCGTAAAATCTACAACTGGTAGTTAGTAGATTAATGTAACAGGGAGATTAATTAAAATTTATATAGAATCACTGAAATATATACATACGGGAATAGTCTGAAAATATAGTGTGAACCGAGAGAGAGAGAGAGAGAGAGCGAGAGATGTAAAGATCCTGGAATCCAAGCCTGGAGATTACCAAACCAAAACTCTGGGTTGCCTATAGACAGCCGAGAAAGGGCAAGGGTAGAAAAATTGCTCTTCTTTCAGCTCAGCTGAATTCCACAGAATTACTTTACAAAACCTACAGAAATTTTCTCTGGCAAGAGCAGATACAATCAAGGAGGTTTGTATCTTGTCTTGATGTAAGGTTTCAAAGTCAGGGTTTTTCCTTCCGTCCCCACCAACTTTCAAGGAGATCGATGTTTAATAATGGTCTTTATTTTGATTTGTCGAAACTAGTAAGCCATAGACTGTGCAATTCAAAGAATGAACTAATAAGGAGATAAGCAAAATTTGTGACTATCCATACATATGTAAAAGAAGGATGATATTCAGGGAAATCTCAAAAGAACTTTACCTTCTACCCTTAAAAGAGTAACTTTATTTCTCATTATCTAGAATACATAAATTGTTCAAACTAACAAGATATTTGTTCACCTTATTCATGAAGTTGACCAACACGCAAATCATGAGAAAATTCTAGCATTATTTCTATTGATAAACTTAACTGGGAATTAAACTGTTTTGGTTCTGTAATTTTGAATCATTGGTAATCATCGTTGAAATTGCAATGGTATTCGACCAATTATTGCTTTACCTTGATGATGATGAAATCAAAAGAAGGCCATTAAATTCCTCCTAATTAGGACTATCAGATCCCTAATCACAAGTAAATATCGGTATTTTTGATCCATGGTTTAGCGATATTTTTAAATTCCAATATACTAATGGGTCTGTCGTAATCCTTTTATCAAATAGGAGCTTTCTGCATCCCTCGTCCTTTTTCCTCGTCAACTTTTATATCTTCTATATTTCTTAATAATAAATTTTCAAATAATAATAATTCCTCAGTTAATCATACAATTCTCTCTCTCTCTTCTCTCTCTCTCTCTCTCTCTCTCTCTCTCATCTCTCTCTCATCTCTCGTCCTCTCTCTCTCTCATACGACTGAAATAACTGGATGATCATTTTCATTCAACTGAGGTGACCTAATTTAAGTCTCGATCGGGAACTGGGAAGAGGAGAATGAGACAATTAGCAAAAGTTGAAGAGATGCAACTTTGCAAATCAGAAGAACTTCACTGAAGGATGAGAGTGAATTTGGCAAGATGCTCAGATCTTCCACGAGAGAGAGAGAGAGAGAGAGAGAGAGAGAGAGATTGACTGATTTTATGACTAATAAAAAAGGCGTTGCAACAACTAAGTTACTGACAAGAGAGAGAGAGAGAGAGAGAGAGGTAATGTCCTTGAAGGATACATAACATTTTTAAAAGGAGTGTTACGGAAGACCATAAATACAGGCAGCGCTTTCTTAAATAACTGATAAAATACTTGAGTTCTTTCTCTGACGCTTTGACTTTCCTCTTCCTTCTTGTCTTCCATTTCTTCTCCCATTTTCTAACAAGAAAAAAAAATTAAATCACTAATTGGCTCGGTTTTCGTGAAGAGACGAAGCCCCCCATTTTTGAGTTGTTAAGTTAGGTTCAAAGTCCCCAGGCATAAAAGAAACTGAGACTAACAAGATAATCCCATTAAATATCCATTTTCTCGTTTGGTGGATATATCCATTTATCCACATTGTTTTATTTAACTCTCCATATTTCGTTGTTCACCTTATCGAGGCTTGCTGGAAGAGCAAAATTTGGAGAGTTGAGTTACAAAACTTTTTTTTTTATTATGACTCATATAGGATATCTGTGGGATTCCTCTTAGGTATAACAGTGAATTAAAAAGTCCCTTATATTCGATCACCCTCCGTAGCAGGTCATTCCAGTCCCTTCACTCGCAAGACCAAGTATGAATAAACAGCCAATTAGTAAGCATCAGTTGCAGAATGATTAAATTGCAATTTGAAAATCATTTCGTGATGGCTGAAACGATACGTAGAATCATATGAATGACTTCATTTCATTAAGTAGGTAAAACTGGGTGACAATAGAAAAGATATAATGGAAATCCTTGAAGGCAACCGGGTCGGTGCAGGTTGCTTCATGAGGAGAGACAGTGTTGCCAATGCAGGCCTTCTGATCCAAGGTTCTTGCCGGGTTTGGTACGCTGTTGTCATCTGAAGCTCGGAGATATTAACTGAAAGTCCAGACTCGAAACTGACGGCTCTAAATTTATTACTTCGTGTAAACTGGC
>NC_087208.1:1077372-1085729 GCF_015104395.2 Macrobrachium nipponense | reverse complement strand
ATGGCTACCTCGATACAATCGTCTCAATAAATTTTGATTGGTAATTATGTAATAAACGATTATTTTTGAGTCACTTGATGTTGCCTGCTATGATCTCAGGCAAAAATTTTATCAAAATTCTTAATCTACAGTTTAATGAACATCCATGGATTATGAATGCTCTCGATGCTAGAGTTCGAAAACCTTAACGGTAAAATAAAAACATTTCTCTGTCTCTGGAAGTTTTGGCAACCTGTAAAATTAGTCTGAATTATGGAGTTTAAGACAGCAGAAAGTAGCTATTTGAGAGTAGTTTTCCCCTGTAAAGCTAAATATTATGAATCAGGATATTCCTGACGAGTTTTCATGTTTCTACATAATTTGTCTTGTGTTAGAAGAAACTGACCAGTGAGTAAGTAGAGTACATAAAATGAGTGTCAAGATAACCAGTCTCCACAGATTAAGGAATCAGTCTTGGGTCGTTCCGCCCCCTTGCTTTCCGGAACCTGAAACCTCATCAGTAAGGTGACTTCCAAACGAGTGAAAGAGAAACACAACACAAATGAGAGTGCACGCGCGCGTGTATGTGTGTGTGTGCGTGTGCTTGTGTGTTTTTGTGTCCTGGGACAAAAGAGAAAGTAATTTTAGTTTCCCTTGATGGAAACGAAAGCCATAACTCCTTGGATGCGGTTGCCTTTGATTGGGGTTGTCTCATCGTTATTCGGTTTGTGATCCATTTCCCCGCAAGACTTCTATTGCAACAATGGCCTTTGGAGGCAACAGTCTGGTTCTGTCTTCGTCTGCAGATCTTTGATTCTTTCTTCAGAGCAAAAGTTTTGTGGGTTGATATGTTTTATGTTTCTCTTCTCGTGTATTCTTAGAAATTAATAAATTACGCTCGCGAATGTTAAGTTTTCATTTATGGGCTAAGAAAAGATATCAGTAAAGTCCTTAAGATACCTAACGCAGTTATTCAAAAATAATCAAGCCTGTGAAAGAAAATGAAACCCGTAAGAACTGCAGAAGTAAAAACAAAAAGATGGCGTAGTGTATAACATTTGAGAATAAGCAGAGTTTGCAAATGACATGAAAAATAGGATCTCGGGGCTTTTCCCTCTGGTGTTCACTCCCACCACACTAGGAAACGCCTCCTCCTTCCTTATTGGTCCCTTATAAAAGTTTCTTTCTTTCCTTCTCTCGTTTTTTTCTTTCTACCTCATTTAGGCGTTATCTTGAAGAAGAGGTGAGTATGGAAAAAAAGATCTGTGGGTCGCTCCCGGACCAGAGTCCACCAATCCACACAGCAATAAATAGGGAACATCTTGGAAGCCAATTCCAGCTCCCTGGAGCCAAAGGAATCCAAAATGGTATCAGGAGGAGGGATTATGGAAAGTAGTAACCTGTTTTTGTGCATTCCAGGAAAGTTTAGATCCCACTATCTTGCAGAATAGGTTTCAGCCTGGACCCATCTGGGGAACCCAGGACCCAGATTTGATTGAGGAACCCTCCTCTTGATATAAACACAGAAACCAAAGGGAACATTAAAGGTTTGGAGGTTGATCATGATATTTACGTCACGGGAATCTGAGGGTTTAGTAAGTGTTGGAAAACTGGTCATAATTCAGTTTTCCACAAGGACGCATCTGAATGTTTATCTAATGAATAATTATTCTTATTAAGTAGCTATAATTGAAAATGACTTTCATTTTCTAGCAAAGTAATCCTTATATCGATTAGCAATCATGCAGGATCCAACTGACAATATTAGATAGAATCCCTTTGATGTCGTCATCACTAAGAATGATTCCTCCTATCCTGAACTGCTAAACTGGCAGTAAATAATAAAGGCACTGAAGCAATGGTAAAATGATTGTCAAGAGTCCACATACAGTTCCCCCATTTTAACTAAAAAGAATAATTGCTTATAATATAAACGGGAGAAAACGCTTTCTCACACTTGGAAGTTTAAAATTCAACAAAACAACAATACCAAAACTTGGTCTGGAAATACGAAACCCAAGTTCTGTTTTGTTTACTCTGAGGAGGGAAAACGCGGAATATTCCGTGACATTTAAAAATACCGGGGGCATTTTTACCTCGGATATTTGCTCTTTTTTAATGCTGAAATTCTTATGCCATAAAGTAAGAGAGAGAGAGAGAGAGAGAGAGAGAGAGAGACCATAGAAAAGTTCAATGCATCTTTGCAATGCTCATTTGCTTTGTCAATGTTATTTCTCCCTAACGTAAGACATTTCTTTTCCGGTTGCCTTCCGAATATTTCTTCCATGTTTATGAATTTGTTTAATATTGACATTAAGCTTTCTTT
This sequence comes from Macrobrachium nipponense, assembly GCF_015104395.2. Taxonomy (NCBI): domain Eukaryota; kingdom Metazoa; phylum Arthropoda; class Malacostraca; order Decapoda; family Palaemonidae; genus Macrobrachium; species Macrobrachium nipponense. Next base: position 1,083,424 of record NC_087208.1, on the reverse strand, counting down.
TATTATACCTCAGAAAAAAAAAAATTAAAAGTACAATCACGTCCTAGCACCTCAGTGGTCTGGTCGGTATGGTGTTAGCGTGCCACTTCGATGGCCGCTAGTTCGATTCTCGGGAACTCCATAGAGGAGTGAGAGATGTGTACTTCTGGTGATAGAAGTTCACTCTCGACGTGGTTCGGAAGTCACGTGAAGCCGTTGGTCCCGTTGCTGAATAACCACTGGTTCCATGCAACGTAAAAACACCATACAAACAAATAATGACGACCTTTTTAGTTTTCTTTTTATTTTCTTCCTCTCCCCTGAGTACTCCTGCACAGTTATAAACAAATATAAACAGAATTAAAAAATGAAACCAGTTTTCCATTAAATTTTTCAGGGCTGAAGCATTTATTTATTTTTAGTAATTTGCACGAAAAGTCAACATTATTATATTGCATGAATGTTAATAGTTTGAACATTACACGAAAACATTGTCGGTTTTGATAACTGTTTATCAGGTATTGAAACCAAAAGACGATTCCACTAGAACAAAAGGCAGAAGGAAGACAGATTCCTGTAATTCAGGTCTGAAAATCGTCGTATTTTCCCCTTTTCATGATCAAAATTTTTCCCGTTTGTGAAAAAGCCTTGATGTCTCATATGACCTCGTTAGACACTACGTCTTTTAATGAGATTCCGAATCCCGAATTCAGAAGAAGTCTTTTCATCAGGAAGATTGCTGATCAGTGGACAGAAACCACATTCAGAGAGGCGATGTGCTTATTTATATTTTGTAGTTGGAAGAATTTATTGTACGAAGGTAGAACTGAACGTGAGGGAGAGAGATAAACAAATAGACAGACAAATACAATAGCCAGTCAATATGTACGTTAGAGGAACACGAAAGCACTTGGGAAGAAGCACGATGCGAACGCTGTTTGAATTTCCTTTAAAAAAAAATGGAACAATCTGTTAGAATTTTGCCACTTTGCCTCGAACGAAGTCTCTTCGTCATTAAGTTCCTTTGATCCAATTTTCCACAAGACTCAGAAGAGCACATTTGAGAATTTTAAGGGAAAAAAAGTCACTGTCACAAGCACCTTCAAAAATTAAAAACAAGGATAAATTTCTTTTGCAAAATCAAACTTCGATAGCATCCTCTTACTGCATACCCCGAAGCCTCTGCCGCATTTCAAGTAGAGAGTTCAACGTGCGCTGCCTTGCAGCTTCTGTCTTAGTGATGTGGAGGCTGCGAGGCTTAGGAAGTCTTGAGCAGGGGATCATTCTCCATGCAAAAGTGAGATGAAGGATGGGTCAGAGAATGCGGTCTTGGTTTTCCAGAAAGCCTCACATTTTAAAAGAGAATGCATAGAAAAGATAAAATTATTTCATTTAAATTACGTGATTTATTTTCATATCTAACCAATTCTTAATTTCATTTCAGTAATGTTTATCCATTCATAATCAGTCCTCACTTCACTTCAGTCCATGGAAGAGGGACTTTCACGAGAGGCCACATTCCAGTGCCATATGAGCCCCTGCAGTCGTCTGGAAAGCAAAATGCATCCTATTACAGGGTTCCAGGTAAGTTATCATCAGAGCTGATAAGGATTAGAAAAGTCCAATAGCCTTACATTGTGATTGTGAATCCCAGGTTTACTTGAGGGGTAATGCACTCCGGAGTCATCCATCTAATTCATTATGAAAAACGAACAGAGGAGAAAAAGAGAAAGTATTACAAAATGGTAGGAAAAAACAAAGATATTCCCATCACATTTTGCGTGGATGTTAAGCCAATGCGTATTGCAGTCATAGCAACGGTCTCTCTCTCTCTCTCTCTCTCTCTCTCTCTCTCTCTCTCTCTCTCTCTCTCTCTCTTGTGATAATGGCATCTTGTTCTCTCTCCCTCTCCCTCTCTCAGTTGGTGTGATAATGCCATTTGAATATTCCGCATGAAATAGGGTAAAGATAAAAAGAAATCCTCAAACATTTATAAACGTTGAAGGACAGTTTGAGCCTTTGCCCCTTTAGTGAGAGTAGAGGGAGATTTCGGTCCCAAATGTTGAAATGATATTTTGATATTATTTCGTAGGGTCCTCATCTCTAGTTTTCTCTATGCTCTGTTCATTTTGTATTCTGGTTATTTTGAATATTTCGAATTGTTATGGTCGCTTTCGTTATATATACACAAAATCCCTTTCGTGATTGCAGCTTTTATATTTTCTCGCGTTAAGCCTATTTTATTTCCAGTTTGTAAATGAAAAGATGAACCGCCATATTTGGAAACATACGAGATGAGATTCCAGAAATCTTATGCTGAATTATTCGATCGTTTTATAACTGAGGGAGAATTCCAATACTTGAAATCTTTTCAACAGAAAACTGGGGCGATATGAAATTCCTGAAGGAGCAACGCTATCAAAGAAAGTTAAATTACACCGTAATTCGGCGTTTGAAAATGACATGATATATATTTTCGTTTGACGATTTCCACATTAGGTCGCAATCGGCTGCAGGTATTCATCTCAATCCTATTCATGTCACAGCAACGATTTACTGAGGTCCCATTTGAGCAATCTCTCTCTTGCTGAATGATTCCAAACGTAAACCTTATTGGAAAATAGGAAACGTTTTATCCCGTTAAAAAAGGAAAAAAAAAAACAGTGGCAAGCAACACCCTGTAATATACTGGAAGCTTTTGCATTTTTCTGTCAAAGTTGTCGTTATAGGAGACGTTATGGGAGATACAGACTTTGACCTGTTTGTCCCTGTGTCTGCCAAGTTTTTGCTTACACCTTTGCCTGTTCATTTGTAAGACGGTAATTTGTTTGTAGAAGGAAATCTATTATGGTACCTCTGCTCACTATTTAAGTGAACTGTGTCTAGAATTATTGCGTTGGATTTAAAGATTCGATTAGATAGCAGTGCACAACCATTAACCAATGAACTCCTTTTGAGAAATTGCTAACGAATGTTTGTCCTGCTTATTTCATGAATGAGTGCAAAAACTGATTACTGATTTTTACACATTCTTTGAAATAGTCAGACCCCTCTCTGACTTCGAAGGAGAAAAGACCTAACAGATGAGAAATAAGAATAAGAACCTTTTTTTATTCGATTGCCATAATATAATCAGATGCCTTCAGCGTTGTGTTGGATTATAAGAAATTATATTTCACTGCTCGTTATCTTGGTTAAGAGAAAGGCTATTGTGCTTCTTATTCGTTCAAGGCAGTTTCAATAAGTTATAAGATATCTTAGGTCGTTCATTCTTCTCAATTTGGGTTTCATTTTCATAACTATTTTCATCCATTTTTCTTCAGTGCCGCTCCCTTTCCCATTGTGCTCCTGAACTTGTGACGCCTTTCCCATCTGATTCAAAGTCATCATGATCACGAGAAAAGGACGAAATGCTACAAGGAAAATGCCTTTAGTATCAAAATTTAATAATAAGGTAAAAAAATTATAGCGAAATAATAACAACAGAAAAACGCAGCAATGGCAGTGAAATAATGAAAACATTACTGGAGAATTTCCCCTTCCAGGTCCCCTCCGCTTTCCTAGAAGACTCTCGCCTAACTGCAATTAACCTTATCAGGTAACTGTAGGTGTCTCCCCTTGGCGAGGTGAGAGAGATAGAGGGATCCTGCCTCATGTAATACCTCTATGATTTTCAGAGATTGAGGCATGTCGTCATGTAAGTTTTCTTTACATATAACATCACCCCCATTTCATACATTTGTACCCACAGATATAAACATTTTCGTATTACATCTCACATTAACCTGATGCCATGAATCGCCAGAACCCTCGTGACTTAACGTCCCAAAGAACCTGACTCCCGAATGATCAAATCCCTAATGCCTTGAGGAACATAATGCCAAGGAAAATCGTAAGTGACATTGCCGTCAAGGAACCAAAATATAAAACTGGTAAATTAGAATTTGTGTAATCGTCATTTTTTTTGTTTGTTAAATAATATTTTGCATTATTTGAGGAAATTCACCAAACTGAATAATGCAGAGCTAAATTTTTCTTGGGATCCTTCTTTTTCTGCCGATGAATAACGAGATCCAAGACTGAACGAAAGCTGCATCACCTCCAGAGACAAGAAAAGGGAATCTGGAACAGAGCCACCGGTGACAAAGCCAATAACGTAGAAAGGAAATGAGAAACTGGAAGGAGCGAAGCAAGTATCAAAAGCCAAGAACAACAACGAATGTTCTCACGTCAAACCTCCATAAAGAAATGGCGCGTGAGAAAGAGACTTAGACACATTGAATGAAGGGAGACAAAGAGATCATCATCTAGCTTTACTTCTCAAATCTCCTCTCGCTACGCTACGCGTCGAGGGAGTAATTTAAGTATCACAAATTCACATCGACATACACTTTATTATCAAATCAATATTTCTCGTGAATTAACACACACACACACACACACACACACACACACATATATAATATATATATATATGCGTGTGTGTGTGCGTGTGTATGTGCGTGTGTGTGTATGTGCGTGTGTGTGTGTATGTGTGTGTGTGTGCGTGTTGTGTGTGTGTCTAAGTATATGTGTATGTTTATAAATACAATAGAATAAGGAGAGGGAATAAAAGTTATTGCAGAAGGATGGAATTTGAGCGTCATTGAACAAGATTCCTTTGACACTGACACGGGGTGGTTAAGATGAAAAGTGAGTGAAGAAAAGATATAGAAGATTAAAACTCGGGTAAATCTGCACGTATGTCCTTTTGGTGAAAATGAAAAGGTTCTCCGGGGAAGTAAATGTGGAGAGGAAGGTCTTAGAATAAGAGATGCAAATCAAATGGATATATTCATTGTGAAGAGAAACTTCAGGAAATGAGCCAACCTTCAGTGCAAAACAATTTCTGAACCTGCCTGTCTACTATACTGACTTTCAAGTACCTGTTTCCAGCGAGAATGATAATTTACTGAAATTTATAAATAAATGTATATGCATATACAGACAATTGCACACAGGAGTCTTTATTTTTCCTCCAAGGTTCATATGATTTTGAGAGTATGACTAAATGAACGAGACAATTGAATTCAAGCTCTTTAAGAAAATCAGTCCTTAGATGGAATGTGTAATTGATGATCACGGATCAATACTTTACCATTCGTTTCAGTTATGGTGGAATTATGCAAAGAAATGAAGCTTTGAGAAATGGAATATTCATGGCTTTCATGGAAGTCGTTGTTGTCTGGGAATTTCTCATTCCTTTTGTACCCACCTGAGAGGGAGTCTGCCCTTTATATTTGCTCAGAAGTTTCATTATAGTAATGTTAGTCATCTTTCAAGTTCTGGCTGCTTTTGTGTATTTCTTAGTCGGTCGTATTCCAGTGGTAGTTGTCGTTGGTTGCATAGCTGGAAAATGTTATTTTTCCATCATGTTGGTGAATACTATGTGTGTTTATGACTCTCTCTCTCTCTCTCTCTCTCTCTCTCTCTCTCTCTCTCTCTCTCTCTCTCTCAATAGCGATCCACATCCATTGCAGGGAACCAAAGGCCATGCTGTCCACCTTAGAAACATAAGGACAAGAAAGGAATTTTCCAAAGTACTGGGAACAGTCGATTATTCAGTTGAACGGCATCATAATGATTTAGAATGATTTTCGTGTTCCCCTTCTTAATGTTGATTATGGAGTGAATACCAGCGTCAGACTGAATTACGACTATAGATTTTTTTTAAATCTTAAAATTTAGTGCAGACATGTCATCGGAAAACTCTCAACTCTTATTTAGTGAGGAATGGTCAATGGACTTGTGCATGCTCTTGGTGTTATAGCATTTATGGGATGGTTTTCTCTTGAACAGGAGGTTTTAGATAACATTCTTGCTGTCATTATATATTGCTCTCCGCATTTAGTAGCTGCTTTGGTATTGATATTAATTTTATTATCTATAAACTCTAAACTGCAAAAATCGACAAAAAAATAAATCAATAGCAAAAATGTACAGTAAACAAAGGTAAAAAATAATGTAAAAGAAAAATGATGTTTAAAAATCATTACAAAACATAGGAGGAGTTCGCATTATGCTCGCATGAATG